>NW_019504164.1:0-456 GCF_002814215.2 Seriola lalandi dorsalis
GATGGAGTTTTGCAGAGATGCTTCTAATTCAGGATTTAACAACTAGTCAAGCTTTGGCAGAACATGTAGGACAGAACCAGCACGTTCTACTATTGTAGATAATAACAATAGTATTGATACTGTTGATACTGCTACTAATAATGATGAAAAATGATTGTGACACGTTAACTTGTTTAATTTTTATGTAAAATTGGCTTTATTGAGCTAGAATAAACAATATCACTTTTGCTCAATAGTTTCAAAATAAAATACTCACAGTCACGCACATTTGCAGCAATATTTACTGGAAATAATTGATTTCTGCTTTTTGTTCAGGTGTGAAGCGCAGCAGGAGACTCCGCCATGATGAAGAGGATAAGGAAGATGAGTACGACAAGAATCTGGATATGAATAACAGAACTCCATCAAGGTTCCTACTTAACTTTTGTTGTCATTATTATTTTGTCCACATGTATA
>NW_019504165.1:0-517 GCF_002814215.2 Seriola lalandi dorsalis
GGAAATAATTGATTTCTGCTTTTTGTTCAGGTGTGAAGCGCAGCAGGAGACTCCGCCATGATGAAGAGGATAAGGAAGATGAGTACGACAAGAATCTGGATATGAATAACAGAACTCCATCAAGGTTCCTACTTAACTTTTGTTGTCATTATTATTTTGTCCACATGTATACTGGGGGTGCACGATTCAGAAAATCTCAAGATTCGATTCAAAATTGATTCTCGATTCAAAAACGATTCTCAATTCAATACATTTATACATTTGATTCCAGGTCTTTGTCTTTCAGAGGTGAGTTAGAGCAGAGGAAGCACAGTGGACCTCAGATCAGTGAAACTCAGAACCACGTGGACCTCAGGATCCGATTCCAGGAGAACCTACAGACCGAAGTACCTTCAAAAAAAGGTAATTTAAAAAGTGAATTAAAATAAATGTATGGGGAACTGGGGACAATGTTTTATTATTCACACAGGAAAGATCATCTCTGTCCTTTAAACGCACAGTATGTAACTTCTGCCTC
>NW_019504166.1:0-409 GCF_002814215.2 Seriola lalandi dorsalis
GCATTAAAAATTGTTGTCATAGGTTCTCATTGTTGATGACTAACAATACAAAATTGAAAATTAACAGATGTGTCAGTGTGTTCAATGTTGGTGTTCCACACTGGGCTTCATGAGCGTTACTTTAGACTTCTGAAACTGGTCCAAACAGAACTGAAACTGAAACTAAACATTAATACCTGTGACCTCTTTTGGCAAAGAGGGGTTACACAGCACATAACTTTTTTTAATGCAACAATTATTCTTCTATATATATTTACTTATTACCTGTATTTACTTGCTAAACCTGTGTGACAATAAACAAAAAACTATATGCTTTAGCTGAAATGAAAACTTTGATATAGTTCTTGCATTTGTATGTAATTATCACCACATTATACCTTTATCTTTGTGGTTGTGTCATTTCAGATCA
>NW_019504167.1:0-880 GCF_002814215.2 Seriola lalandi dorsalis
AGGCATAAAAAAGCTCAAAGTACGTCATAATATAGTAAGGCATAAAATGTCATAAAAACGTCATAGTATAGTAAGGCATAAAAACGTCATAGTATAGTAAGGCATAAAATGTCATAAAAACGTCATAGTATAGTAAGGCATAAAAACGTCATAGTATAGTAAGGCATAAAATGTCATAAAAACGTGCTCTATAGTCATAATATAGTAAGGCATAAAATGTCATAAAAACGTCATAGTATAGTAAGGCATAAAAACGTCATAGTATAGTAAGGCATAAAATGTCATAAAAACGTCATAGTATAGTATGGCATAAAAACTTCAAAATACGTCATAGTATAGTAAGGCATAAAAACGTCAAAATATGTCATAGTATAGTAAGGCATAAAAACGTCATAGTATACTAAGGCATAAAAACTTCAAAATACGTCATAGTATAGTAAGGCATAAAAACGTCAAAATATGTCATAGTATAGTAAGGCATAAAAATGTCAAAATATGTCATAGTATAGTAAGGCATAAAATGTCATAAAACGAGATAGTATAGTAAGGCATAAAATGTCATAAAACGTCATAGTATAGTAAGGCATAAAAAAGCTCAAAGTACGTCATAATATAGTAAGGCATAAAATGTCATAAAACGTCATAGTATAGTCAGGCATAAAAAAGCTCAAAGTACGTCATAATATAGTAAGGCATAAAATGTCATAAAATGTCATAGTATAGTAAGGCATTAAAAAGGTCAAAGTACGTCATAATATAGTAAGGCATAGAATGTCATAAAAACGTCATAGTATAGTAAGGCATAAAATGTCATAAAAACGTCATAGTATAGTAAGGCATAAAAATGTCATAGTATAGCAAGGCATAAAATGTCATAAAA
>NW_019504168.1:0-502 GCF_002814215.2 Seriola lalandi dorsalis
GGAAGCAGTGATAGAAGAGGTGAAGAAGTGTGAGACTCTTTGTTCTCCTGGACCAAATGTTCTGCTGCTGTTAGTGAAACCTTCTGATTTCACTGAGAAGAACAGACGAACACTGAAGTTCATCCTGAGTCTGTTTGGTCCAGATGCTTTTAAACACTCGATGGTCGTCATGACAGAGAAGAAGAGAGGAACACGATGCACTGTCAACCAGCTGCTTCAAGACTGTGGAGGAAGACTCTACAACATGTTTGAAGATAAACACCAACTGCTGATGGAGAAGATTGAGAACATTGTGCGTGAAAACAAAGAAACCTTCCTCACCTTCTCTGAAGAGCCTGAACACATGAAACCAGCTTTAAACCTGGTTCTGTGTGGGAGGAGAGGAGCAGGGAAGACTTCAGCAGCCGAGGCCATTTTAGGTCAGACAGAGCTTCATTCAGTCTCCAGCTCATCAGAGTGTGTTAAACATCAGGGAGAGGTGAGAGGACATCAGGTTTCCCTG
>NW_019504169.1:0-378 GCF_002814215.2 Seriola lalandi dorsalis
CATCACACTTGTCTTTGTACATGTCATTGCTCCAATTGTTCTCATATGATTTAAAGTTTCTTTGTTGTTTCCAGCTTTTCTGTTGGATCTCATTTGATTCATTGAGTTCCTTTGATAGTTTTCTCTTCATCTTGTTTTATAATTGTGCTTCTGTGTTTCTTCTTTGTCCTCACTGTGAGGAGCAACAGGAAACCTGCTGAAATATCGGATCAAAATATTAATCAATATCAAAGAAAAGTCAAGAAAAAGTGTGTGAGCTGGAGGTGAAATATGTGAACCTGGGCTGTGGTTTCCTGCTCTCTTCCTGTCACAGACACTGTTTGACATCTGTTCATCTGGAGGTTTTTGTTCAGGCTGCAGGGATCATTTCTCACTGTG
>NW_019504170.1:0-545 GCF_002814215.2 Seriola lalandi dorsalis
AAGGAAGAGTGAGGACAGAGTGAGGACAGTGTGAGGACAATGTGAGGACAGAGTGAGGACAGTTTGAGGACAGAGTGAAGGAATAGGTAGGACAGAGTGAAGCAAGAGTTAGGACATTGTGAGGAAAGAGTGAGGACAGAGTTAAAGAAGAGTGAGGACAGAATGAAGGAAGAGTGAGCACAGTGTGGACAGAGTGAGGAAAGTTTGAGGACAGACTGAAGGAAGAGTGAGGACAGAATGAAGGAAGAGTGAAGGAACACTAAACGAAGAGTGAGGACAGAGAGAAGGAAGAGTGAGGACGGTGTAAGGAAAGATTGAGGACAGAGTTAAGGAAGAGGGAGGACAGAGTGAAGGAAGAGTGAGTACAGAGTGAAGAATTACTAAGGACAGAGTGAAGGAAGAGTGAGGACAGTGTGATAAAAGAATGAGGACAGAGGTAAGAATCAGTGTGGGCAGTTTGAGGATAGAGTGAGGACAGGGTGAGGACAGAGTGAGGAAAGAATGAAGAAAGAGTGAGGACAGTGTGAGGACAGAGTGGGGACAGT
>NW_019504171.1:0-445 GCF_002814215.2 Seriola lalandi dorsalis
AAAAAAAAAAGGAAATTGTATGGTTATTCACAGTTATGGTGTTTTCATGTTTTTGACATTTGACATGTAAATTCACAGTCTATTTTTGTAATTTTATTAATGTTTTCATGTATTTTAAAAATACAGGAAAAATCTGTAAAGTATACATTAAAAATTTACAGATTTTTTTCAAAGTGTAGACCAGGAAAGGAGAGAGGTACAAACATGTGTTTAGTGTAAAGTTGTCAGTTGGGGGAATAACACAGGGCTGTGAATGAGCCCTGTCACTGTGATCAGGCTCCTCCTTCTGATCCACCATCTTAGTGTTGATGAAGACTAAACTGAGAGACCACAGCCTGCTTTATACTTGCTGTAGCTCACAGTGACTCAACACTGCAGACATGATGCCTCTGTTCATCTCAGTGCTGCTGGCTGCTATGTGCCTTGGTATGAACACTACTGTTTC
>NW_019504172.1:0-1205 GCF_002814215.2 Seriola lalandi dorsalis
ATGCCAAGAAACAGCAAAATATTTTATGACAGAAAATACCAAAAAACGTCATAGTATAGTATGGCAAAAAAGGTCAAAAATACAACGTGGTATATTAAGGCATAATAGGTTATACAAACGTCATAGTATGGTCAGGCATCAAACTACATAGTATAGTAAGGCATAAAATGCCAAGAAACAGCAAAATATTTTATGGCAGAAAAAAACCAAAAAACGACATGGCAAAAAACGTCAAAAATACAGCATAGCATATTAAGTCATAAAAGGTCATAAAAACATCATATTTTGGCTAGGCATGAGATGAAATAATATCATTATGCATAAAAATGCAAAAAAACCTCAAGTATGGTATGGCAAAAAACGTCAAAAATACAACATAGCATATTAAGGCATAAAAGGTCATAAAAACGTCATGTTATAGCTAGGCATGAGATGAAATAATGTAATTATGCATAAAATGCCAAGAAACAGCAAAATATTTTATGACAGAAAATACCAAAAAACGTCATAGTATAGTATGGCAAAAAAGGTCAAAAATACAACGTGGTATATTAAGGCATAAAAGGTTATACAAACGTCATAGTATGGTCAGGCATCAAACTACATAGTATAGTAAGGCATAAAATGCCAAGAAACAGCAAAATATTTTATGACAGAAAATACCAAAAAACGTCATAGTATAGTATGGCAAAAAAAGTCAAAAATACAACGTGGTATATTAAGGCATAAAAGGTTATACAAACGTCATAGTATGGTCAGGCATCAAACTACATAGTATAGTAAGGCATAAAATGCCAAGAAACAGCAAAATATTTTATGGCAGAAAAATACCAAAAAACGTCATAGTATAGTATGGCAAAAAACGTCAAAAATAAAACATAGCATATTAAGTCATAAAAGGTCATAAAAACGTCATATTTTGGCTAGGCATGAACTGAAATAATATCATTATGCATAAAAATGCAAAAAAACCTCATAGTATGGTATGGCAAAAAACGTCAAAAATACAACATAGCATATTAAGGCATAAAAGGTCATAAAAACGTCATGTTATGGCTAGGCATGAGATGAAATAATGTAATTATGCATAAAATGCCAAGAAACAGCAAAATATTTTATGACAGAAAATACCAAAAAACCTCATAGTATGGTATGGCAAAAAACGTCAAAAATACAACATAGCATATTAAGGCATAAAAGGTCAT
>NW_019504173.1:0-383 GCF_002814215.2 Seriola lalandi dorsalis
ATTATTGTACAGGAGTGCGTGTTGTGTGGTGAAGGTGGGGGGGGGGCTGAGCTGTCCTGTAGAGGTGGGAAGGGGGATCAGGCAGGGTTGCCCTATCTCAGGACAGCTGTACAGTGTGGCCATCGAACCGCTCCTGTGCAGGCTCAGGAAGCGGCTGAGGGGTCTGTGTCTGCCTGGGCCAGCTCTCGGCCCCCCTGTGGTCGTATCGGCTTATGCAGACGACATTAACATCTTTGTCCAGGATCAGAGGGACATCAAGGAGCTTGAGGGCAGCCTAGCTCTGTACGAGAAGGCCTCTTCAGCAAGGGTGAACTGGGGGAAGAGCGAGGCATGTCTGGTGGGGGAGTGGAGCAGAGGGAACACTCCAGGCCTTCCTGGGAACC
>NW_019504174.1:0-548 GCF_002814215.2 Seriola lalandi dorsalis
ATACCATAAAATGTCAAAGTATGGTATGGCACAAAAATGTCAAAAAATATCATAGTATAGTATGGCATAAAACGTAAAAAAAACATCATATTTTATTAAAGCATAAAAGGTCATAAAAACGTCATGTATGGTAAGGCATACAATGACAGAGTTAAATAAGGCATAAAAATGCCAAAAACCATCATAGTATAGTATGGCATAAAACGTCAAAAAAATTTTATGGTATATTAAGGTGTAAAAGTTCATAAAAACGTCATAGTATGGTAAGGCATAATATAATAAAGTGTAGTCAGGCATAAAAATGCCATAAAATATCATAGTATAGTATGGCACAAAAATGTCAAAAAATGTCATAGTATAGTATGGCATAAAACGTCAAATTTTTTTTATAGTATATTAAGGTGTAAAAGGTCATAAAAACATCATAATATGGCAAGGCATACAACGACAGAGTTAAATAAGGCATAAAAATGAAAAAAACCATCGTAGTATAGTATGGCACAAAAATGTCAAAAAATGTCATAGTATAGTATGGCATAAAACGTCAA
>NW_019504175.1:0-524 GCF_002814215.2 Seriola lalandi dorsalis
GAAAAAGATTCTTCTGGTTTTTATTTAATCTTTTTTTTTCTTTTAACCAAATTTATTAAGTGACAAAATGTTGTTTTTCTCACAGAGTTTAAGGTTTGTGACACTTTGCTGCCTCCTTTAATCAAACTGTACATAAAGAGAGAGACAGATACAGTCTGTGGTTTGTTGAGACAAATGAACAAATGAAGTGAACATTTCTTTCACTTGACAAAACTTTATTGACATTTGTAACTCTTATAACACACAGGTAATGGTTGCACTATTTTCACTCTAAATTCTGCAGTTCATCATTTAAGTCAGTTCAATTAAAATCAGTAACATGGTTCATTTTGGGTGGATTACTGAACAGGCCCAGGAGCCCTTTATTATTCCCACTGGTCACCCAGCTGCTGGGAGTCATTTCATACTGGAAACCAATCAATTCTGGTTTGATTAAAGATTTAGTTTTTCATCATTTAAAGACAAAATGGATGATTGAGATCTGGAATAAACTAAAACTTGGTTTAATCCAGTAACTTTTAAAT
>NW_019504176.1:0-367 GCF_002814215.2 Seriola lalandi dorsalis
ATGAAACTTGATTTATCCCAGTGTACTGTTCTCTTTTGTGCAGTAGTACTCATGAGCATCCAGGGGCAATACAAAAAGACCATCCACTTCTTTTGCTGTGTCTTTTGCCCTCGTCTCTATCCATTGTGATATTTACCAACAACTCCTAGTGACAAACCATCAAACAACAACCACACAGACAAACAGCGAACCATCCCCGTGACGTCACATGACGAATAGCTACAGTTGTAAACCAAGTGTAAGATATAGAGACTCTAGTAGTCGCCTGACTCATTTATAAGAAGTGTGTTTCAAAGCTAGAAGTCTTTGCAGATTGCACTGAGTGTCTGGGAGTTAATCTGCCGCATAGCTATTAGTTAGCAGACTT
>NW_019504177.1:0-356 GCF_002814215.2 Seriola lalandi dorsalis
ATCTGACAGCTCATGTGCTTCTGTCAACTGTCTGAACCTGTGTGACGAAGCAGGATGAGGCTCATGGTGGTTTCTGTCCAAACTGGGATTTTCAGTACAGTTAAAATCACCCCCCACAAATAAATATACATCTCTGTTACAGTTCTTGACAGTGTTACATAAAACATCAAGGACTGCTACTCTTTGCACTCCGTTGGTTGGAGCATAAACACAGATAAAAACAGCACAGACCCGTTCAAACTGAGCTGTGACCTTAAGTATACAGCCTTTAATTACTTCGTCCACAGTATATGAAGCAGGCAGGAAGCTCCTGGAGAAAACAATCCCCACTCCTCCACTACAGCTGGACTTGTGGC
>NW_019504178.1:0-337 GCF_002814215.2 Seriola lalandi dorsalis
ACACTGAAGTTCATCCTGAGTCTGTTTGGTCCAGATGCTTTTAAACACTCGATGGTCGTCATGACAGAGAAGAAGAGAGGAACACAACACACTGTCAATCAGCTGCTTCAAGACTGTGGAGGAAGACTCTACAACATGTTTGAAGATAAACACCAACTGTTGATGCAGAAGATTGAGAAGATTGTGCGTGAAAACAAAGAAACCTTCCTCACCTTCTCTGAAGAGCCTGAACACATGAAACCAGCTTTAAACCTGGTTCTGTGTGGGAGGAGAGGAGCAGGGAAGACTTCAGCAGCCGAGGCCATTTTAGGTCAGACAGAGCTTCATTCAGTCTCCA
>NW_019504179.1:0-539 GCF_002814215.2 Seriola lalandi dorsalis
CCGTTTTAATCTGTGTTTAACCTGTGTTTTAATCTGTGTTTTTACCTGTTTTAACTGTGTTTAACCTGTGTTTAACCTGTGTTTTAACTTGTGTTTAACTGTGTTTTAATCTGTGTTTTAACCTGTTTTACCTGTGTTTTAACCTTTGTTTTAACCTGTGTTTAAACCTGTGTTTTAAACTGTGTTTTAACCAGTTTTTTACCTGTGTTGTGTTTAACCTGTGTTTTAACTTGTGTTTTACCTGTGTTTTAATCTGTGTTTTAACCTGTTTTAACTGTGTTTAACCTGTGTTTTACCTGTGTTTTAACTTGTGTTTAACTGTGTTTTAATCTGTGTTTTAACCTGTTTTACCTGTGTTTTAACCTTTGTTTTAACCTGTGTTTAAACCTGTGTTTTAAACTGTGTTTTAACCAGTTTTTTACCTGTGTTGTGTTTAACCTGTGTTTTAACTTGTGTTTTACCTGTGTTTAACTTGTGTTTTAACCTGTGTTTTAACGTGTGTTTTAACCTGTGTTTTTACCTTAGTTTTAACCTGTTTT
>NW_019504180.1:0-322 GCF_002814215.2 Seriola lalandi dorsalis
TGGCAAAAAAAGTGAAAAATCAACATAGTAAAATAAGGCATAAAAACATCAAAAAACATCATAGAATAGTAATGTATGAAGACGTCATAGTATAGGAAGGCCTTAAAAGTGAAAGAAAGTCATAGTATAATGAGGCCTTAAAAGTGAAAAAACAACATAGTATAGTATGGCAAAAAAGTAAAAAATCAACATAGAAAAATAGACATAAAAACATCAAAAAACATCATAGAATAGTAATATATGAAGACGTCATAGTATAATGAGGCATTATAAGTGAGAAAAATGACATAGTATAGTATGACAAAAAAAGTGAAAAAATGAC
>NW_019504181.1:0-632 GCF_002814215.2 Seriola lalandi dorsalis
TCCTCCACTAGTGCTGCTTTTATGACTGAAATAAACATGTCCATTCCACTCCCTCCTCCAGTCCCCTTCATTGTCCACAGTGCTGTGGGTCTCCTGGAGAAAAGTCACATTCAACTTTTTAAGCTGAATCAAAGTGAACACAGAGGCTCTTTGAACAATGTGTCTCGCTCCATTCACATTTAACGCGCCTCATTTAAAGTTGCACATGTTTAAAATGGAACAAAAAGACCAGAGAGAAAAGAAACACAGGCTGAGAGAAAAGAAACACAGAGATCTAGTCATCTTCACACATGTGGTTTTTGACCTTGAGGAGCAGTTTTCTAAAAGTCTAAAAAGCTCCTGGTCTGTGAAACCTGTCTGTCCAGACTCTCCTGGGCTCTTCATGTCAAATCTGACAGAGTCTAGAACAGGGGTCTCAAACTCAATTCACCTAAGGTCCGCTGGAGGTAGAGTTTGGGACCCCTGGTCCAGAAACAGCTTGAGGTGAGGGAAGAAATTCTCCACCTTCACTCTTGAACCCTTTGTGTCCTCCAGAAACTTCTTAATCCTTGTTAAAGCATAAACACTTCATTCAGGAGGCTGATCTTACACTCCCGTACCCGACCAGTTCACCCACCACCAGACTGCACTCC
>NW_019504182.1:0-493 GCF_002814215.2 Seriola lalandi dorsalis
CATGTCACCCTCACAGAGCTAACAGCATTCTCCACTTTTCAAGCTTGATTTCAGTGCTTCCTATTCATGTTTTTTTATTGCAAGTACACACCATGAACACAGACAAGAATTACCAGAATTTGTCAACATTTATCTCTCCCAAAATTCGATGTAAACTGTGAAGGATATGTCAGCATTTTACTGAACAACAAAGTTGCAGCATGTTTATATAATGTTAGTAGATATTTAGATGTTTCCGTATTGTTAGGTCACATCAGTATTATATCTGTGCCCCCAAAGAAACATGGTAATACTTTACCTTCAAATCTCTCTATCAACATGCTGAGACCCCATTCTGTTAATTTATTACAAACAAACTCATCCATGTCCAGGAACAGAAACTGAAAGGTAAACAAATGACAATATTTAAACAATCATCAGTGCTTGATATTTGTGAGTCAGTTAAAATAAATTACATTTAATTGAATCTTGACGTGTGAAAACAAAATCAGTG
>NW_019504183.1:0-484 GCF_002814215.2 Seriola lalandi dorsalis
CGTCTAGTTGGTCCCACGACACCTCCAGGAGGCTAGACAGTGATCACTGGCGTCCCAGAGTCACTCCCCTAATGCCAGCCATCACTGCTCCTCACACCACCACTATTTTCTTTATCTTGCCTATGCTACCACAAACCACACCATCATCAACTCTGACAAAACACACTAGCAGATTCAGCAAACAAAAACTCCCCTAAACAGTTCTGTTCTGTTGTGTAGGACTAGATGTTTTTTCTTCCCAGAAAGTGGCGGCCAGTTTAAAAAAAAAAAAAAGCAAATTATCTTATTGTTTGGCAATAATAACTAAGGGTTCGTTTGAGCGGCTTGCCATGATGTTAGCGCGCCGATTTAAGAATTTGTTTTCACATCCATCCCTTCCTCGCCTGTCCACCATGACTCCTCCGTGAGTTGCTCTTCTCTGCAGACCTGCTCCTCATCATTATTCTTCCCCAGTGACCTGCTGCCTCAGCTGCAGCTTATTAAA
>NW_019504184.1:0-507 GCF_002814215.2 Seriola lalandi dorsalis
CTTTTTATGCCTTACTATAGTATCCCATTTTTTTATGACTTCTTATGCCTTACTTTACTATGACATTTTTTAGGACTTTTATGCCTTACTATACTATGATGTTTTTAATGCCTTACTTTTTTTTTATGAATTTAATGAATTTTTATGCTTTACTATACTCTGACATTTTTCGTGCCTTACAGTGACATTTTTTATGCCTTACTATACTATGACATTTTTTTATGACTTTTATGCCTTATTATGCTAAGACATTTTTTTTATGACTTTTTATGCCTTACTATAGTATCCCATTTTTTTATGACTTCTTATGCCTTACTTTACTATGACATTTTTTAGGACTTTTATGCCTTACTATACTATGATGTTTTTAATGCCTTACTTTTTTTTTATGAATTTAATGAATTTTTATGCTTTACTATACTCTGACATTTTTTGTGCCTTACAGTGACATTTTTTATGCCTTACTATACTATGACATTTTTTTATGACTTTTATGCCTTATTATGC
>NW_019504185.1:0-1159 GCF_002814215.2 Seriola lalandi dorsalis
ACGATTTTATGACTTTTTATGCCTTACTATACTATGTCTTTTTTATGCTTTTTATGCCTAACTATACTATGTTGTTTTTATGTCTTACGATACTAAGACATTTATTGACTGTTTATACCTTACTATACTCTGACGTTTTTATGACTTTTTATCCCTTACTATACTATGACATTTTTATGACTTTTCATGCCTTACTATACTATGTCGTTTTTATGCCTAACTATACTATGTCGTTTTTATGTCTTACGATACTAAGACATTTATTGACTCTTTATGCCTTACTATACTATGACGTTTTTATGACCCTTTATCCCTTACTATACTATGTTGTTTATGCCTTACTATACTATTCCGGTTTTTTGGACTTTTTATGCCTTGCTATACTATATGGTTTTTATGCCTCACTATACTATGACATTTTTATGACTTTTCATGCCTTACTATACTATGTCGTTTTTATGCTTTTCATGCCTTACTATACTATGTCGTTTTTTGGACTTTTTATGCCTCACTTTACCATGACGTTTTTGTGACTTTTTATGCCTTACTTTCCATATAGTTTTTATGCCTTACAATACTATGTCATTTTTTAAAACTTTTTATGCCTTACTATACTATGACGATTTTATGACTTTTTATGCCTAACTATACTATGTTGTTTTTATATCTTACGTTACTAAGACATTTATTGACTGTTTATGCCTTACAATACTGTCATTTTTTAAAACTATTTATGCCTTATTATACTATGACGATTTTATGACTTTTTATGCCTTACTATACTATGTCTTTTTTATGCTTTTTATGCCTAACTATACTATGTTGTTTTTATGTCTTACGATACTAAGACATTTATTGACTGTTTATGCCTTACTATACTCTGACGTTTTTATGACTTTTTATCCCTTACTATACTTTGACATTTTTATGACTTTTCATGCCTTACTATACTATGTCTTTTTTGTGCCTTACTATACTATGTCGTTTTTATGTCTTGCGATACTAAGACATTTATTGACTGTTTATGCCTTACTATACTATGACGTTTTTATGACCTTTTATCCCTTACTATACTATGTTGTTTTTTGGACTTTTTATACCTTACTATACTATGTCTGTTTTTTGGACTTTTTATTCCTTGCTATACTATGTGGTTTTT
>NW_019504186.1:0-604 GCF_002814215.2 Seriola lalandi dorsalis
AATTTTGGCCATACTATACTATGTGGTTTTTTGACTTGTTACGCCTTAGTATACTATTAAATCTTTGTAAGTTACTATATTATGACGTATTTTGAAGTTTTTATGCCTTATTACACTGAGTAATTTTTTCACATTTTTTGCCATACTATACTATGTCTTTTTTTCAAATTTTTTGCCATACTATACTATCTGTTTTTTTTTACTTTTAACGCCTTAGTATACTATAACATCTTTGTAACTTACTTTATTATGACGTATTTTGAAGTTTGTATGCCTTATTATACTAAGTATTTTTTTCAAATTTTTTGCCATACTATACTATGTCGTTTATTCAAATTTTTGGCCATACTATACTACGTGTTTTTTTTTACTTGTAACGCCTTAGTATACTATTACATCTTTGTAACTTACTATATTATGAAGTATTTTGAAGTTTTTATGACTTATTATACAGTGTCATTTTTTCACATTTTTTGCCAAACTATACTATGTCGTTTTTTCACAATTTTTGGCCATACTATACTATGTGGTTTTTTGACTTTTAACGCCTTACTATACTATTAAATCTTTGTAAGTTACTATATTATGAAGTATTTTGAAGTTT
>NW_019504187.1:0-475 GCF_002814215.2 Seriola lalandi dorsalis
TGTCTGCCATGACATCTTTAAAGAGCCTGTTGTCCTGTCCTGCAGCCACAGCTTCTGTAGAGACTGTCTGCAGCGCTGGTGGAGAGAGAAGGTAATACAAGAGTGTCCAGTGTGTAAGAGATCGTCAAACACTGAACCACCTGTTTCTTTGGCCCTGAAGAACCTGTGTGAGGACTTCTTACTGCAGAGACATCAGAGACCTTCAGCAGGGTCTGAGCCTCTCTGCAGTTTGCACTCTGAGAAACTCAGACTCTTCTGTCTGGACCACCAGCAGCCAGTGTGTCTCGTCTGTCGAGACTCAAAGACACACACCAACCACAGCTTCAGACCCGTTGATGAAGCTGCAGAGGATCACAGAGAGGAGCTCCAGAAAGCCCTGAAGCCTTTACAAGAGAAACTGAAGCTGTTTGAACGAGTTAAAGGAGACTGTGACCAAACAGCACAACACATCAAGGTCCAGGCCCGACACACTGAG
>NW_019504188.1:0-494 GCF_002814215.2 Seriola lalandi dorsalis
AGGCCGGACCCACGCAGGAACAGGAAGAACATGCAAACTCCACACAGAAAGGCCCCGGGTTCAAACCCAGGACATTCTCACTGTGAGGTGACAGTGGTAACCACTGCCCCACCATGCCAACCAATGGCAGTTATAGTATAACTGGAGGGTAAAAGATAAGTAACTGGATTTCAACAGAGGAAGTTGTGGTTTGTGAAACTTCCTCTGAGCAGCAGGTTTACAGTCTTAAATATTCGCACTAAACAGTATTTACGTCAGATAAACCTTGTCAGACATTTATTCATTTTCCTCAGAAGTGCTGATGAGTGGTATTTTCACTGTATTTTGTTCAGTTTTTTGGTCTAATGTCATAGTAGCAGGGGAAATGCAGCTATTGTGAAGGACGTGCCCCGGAAGCTGAGAAACCGTGAGGTGTGGCTTGCAGAGATGCAACAGCGATGATCAGTGTTTAGACGACATCGAGAACTATGGAGCGTCTTCCTCTGCTGTGTCTC
>NW_019504189.1:0-367 GCF_002814215.2 Seriola lalandi dorsalis
TGTTGCAAAATAAGTGGAAAAATGACAAAGCATACTAAGGCATAAAATCATGAAAAAAAGTTTAATAGTATAGTAAGGTATAAATGTGTCATGGTATAAAAAGGGCTAAAAAGTGAAAAAAACGACACAGTATAATATGGCAAAAAAAGTGAAAAAATGACATTGGATAATAAGGCATAAAAACATCAAAAAAATGTAAAAATATAGTGAGGTATAAAGACATCATAGTACAATAAAGCCTAAAACATGAAAAAATGACATAGTATAGTTTGGAAAAAAAAGTAAAAAAAAACGACATAGTATAGTATGGCAAAGTAGTGGAAAATGACATAGCATACTGAGGCATGAAATAATTTAAAAAAGTTTA
>NW_019504190.1:0-386 GCF_002814215.2 Seriola lalandi dorsalis
ACACTGAGAGAAGAAAACAGACTAAATACACCAGAGGGGGAGGGATAATGAGGGGCAGGTGAAACTAATCTGGGAGGGGCAGAGTGTAAATGCAGACTATGATGTAGAAGGAATATTTTAATATTAACATTTGACTGTTGTTTAAATTTTCTTTTGGAACAGCACCTTCAATATTTCTGTTGATTCTGTTGGAGATAATAAACAGTTTATATCCCTAAAACTGATTTAATTTACACAAAATATAAGGAAAATCCTGGCACACGATGAAGGAACACTCGTTGGTTTGTTGGCAAGAATACAAGAACATGCCATAAATCTTCTGTCACGACACTTCATGTCTTTGACCTGGGAACCAGCAGCAGGTTTCTCCAGTCCTGCTGGTTCCC
>NW_019504191.1:0-515 GCF_002814215.2 Seriola lalandi dorsalis
TTAACACGAACTTGCTCTGCTTTATTGAAGTTAGACATGTCGTTAACATGTTTTACTACCCTAACCCATGTATGTAGTTGTTTTCAGAATGTAGTGTCTTAACAGGATGCAGATGGTGGAGAGGACCACAGGCGGACACGAGCGTTGTACAGAACAGACTGGGATCAGTCTGTTCTACTTCTATACCATGAAATAAACATTCATACCATGTAGCACAATCACACCCATATCATATTCAAGCATCATATTCATTCATTATGTTCGTTTATTATGATCACTCATTTTATTATGTTATTCCTTGTATTACCTTTGACATGCTTTCACCTTTGACATTCTTTCACTCATTGTATTATGTTACCTTTGACATACTTTATGTTGTACTGGTATGACCTTCAGGCCTTTTGAGATAAAGTATGTTTTGCTGCTGGAGGAGTGTTTGGAGTCTTTGTGTGATAATAAAAAGAGAGGAGACGGTGGAGTTTGCTCAGAGCGGGTTTGGAGATTGTAACTGAGCA
>NW_019504192.1:0-393 GCF_002814215.2 Seriola lalandi dorsalis
ACTCAGTTGTCATGAATAATGTCTGTTCACTTCAGTTCAACCTTCAGAACTCACACACTGGTATTTCTCTCAGTCAGAGGACTCATGTTTTCTAAATACACTGTAGAAAATGTCCAGTGTGAGTCCTTAAAGTCAATTCATTTTTATCACAACAACATACAGAAGATCCTCAGAACTAATATTTGTACAAAAACACTGAAATTCAACTGATGAAGAAAAAACTCTTCTTTTCTTTGAAGTGAATTTAAATTAACTTTAACACAAGTGTGAACATTGTTGTATTTTTTCTAACAGTTGAATTGACTTGTTGAATGTGTTGGAGAGAAAAGCACCACACTGTTGGTTTCACATGTTTCACTCCATTAACTGCAAATCTTGTTGTTTAGTAAAGTG
>NW_019504193.1:0-374 GCF_002814215.2 Seriola lalandi dorsalis
CCGTCCAACATCTTGACTCGCTGCACCATGGTGTTTCCTCTTTGTAGTATTCCCAAACTCTGGAGGACCGTGTGCGAGCCTTTTTTGCCGCGTGTTGCTCCACGCGCTCCGTCGTACCGCTGGTAGACGCCGCCGTGTTGTTCAAGTAGATTTACACAGACGCAAATCATTCACGTAGGCAATGACTTCAATTACGTCACCGCGTTGTCCCAGTCCGCGCGCTGCGCTTGTATCCGGGTAAACCAAAGACGATGGATATAAACGGTCCCATTAGAAAGTTCCGGTTCTGTTCTATGAACATTTACCCTGTGTGGTTTTACACGACGCGTCGACATTAAAATTCCACGTCGAATAATTTTTATAATCGACAACGT
>NW_019504194.1:0-464 GCF_002814215.2 Seriola lalandi dorsalis
AAAACCTTTTGTGCTGTAATATACTGTGACGTTTCTTGACGTTTTTATGCCTTTTTATACTATGATATTTTTTTATGTTTTTTTGCCATACTATACTATGACGTTTTTTGATGTTTTTTTGCCATACAATACTATGACGTTTTTTGACCTTTTTATGCCTCACTGTAGGAAAACCTTTTGTGCTGTAATATACTGTGATGTTTTTTGATGTTTTTGGCCATACAATACTATGACGTTTTTTTGTTTTTTTTTTGCCATACTATACTATGACGTTTTTTTGACAATTTTATATCTTACTATAATGTGACAATTTTTTGGAATTTCTATGCCCTTCTATACCATGTAATTTTTTGAAGTTTTAAAACAGTATGACGTTTTTATCAGTTACCAAAGTATGCAATTTTAGTATTTAACATGGTACAATGGGTAGTACTTTTACCCAGGGGTGGATAGATTGGTGGTTC
>NW_019504195.1:0-874 GCF_002814215.2 Seriola lalandi dorsalis
TAAAAACGTCACAGTATAGTAAGGCATAAAAACGTCATAGTATAGTAAGGCATAAAAATGTCATAGTATAGTGAGGCATAAAAAGTAATTGTATAGTAAGATATAAAAATGTCATAGTATAGTAAGGCATAAAAATGTAAAAAAAAAAACGCCATGGTATAGTAAGGTATAAAAAGTCATAGTATAGAAAGGCATGAAAATGTCATAGTATAGAAAGGCATGAAAATGTCATAGTATAGTAAGGCATAAAAATGTCAAAAAACGTCATAGTATAATAAGGCATAAAAACGCCATAGTATAGTAAGGCATAAACAGTCATTGTATAGTAAGACATAAAAATGTCTAAAAAGTCATAGTATAGAAAGGCATGAAAATGTCATAGTATAATAAGGCATAAAAACGTAATAGTATGGTAAGGCATAAAAAGTCATTGTATAGTAAGACATAAAAATGTCTAAAAACGTCATAGTATAGTAAGGCATAAAAACGCCATAGTATAGTAAGGCATAAAAAGTCATACTTTGGTAAGGCATAAAAAGTCATAATATAGTAAGACACAAAAACGACAGTATAGTAAGGCATAAAAACGTCACAGTATAGTAAGACATAAAAACGTCACAGTATAGTAAGACATAAAAATGTCTAAAAACGTCATAGTATAGTAAGGCATAAAAACGCCATAGTATAGTAAGGCATAAACAGTCATACTTTGGTAAGGCATAAAAAGTCATAATATAGTAAGACACAAAAACGACATTATAGTAAGGCATAAAAACGTCACAGTATAGTAAGACATAAAAATGTCATAGTATAGTAAGGCATAAAAAGTCATAGTATAGTAAGGCATAAAATGTCAAAAAACGTCATAGTATAG
>NW_019504196.1:0-327 GCF_002814215.2 Seriola lalandi dorsalis
TAAAACCGTACAGACGGTCCAACCTGGCCAGAGATATTTTATTGTCCTTGCAGTGACTCCAGGTGTACTGCCTGTGATGTGCATGAATAGTCCTCCACACATCTGACAGCTCATGTGCTTCTGTCAACTGTCTGAACCTGTGTGACGAAGCAGGATGAGGCTCATGGTGGTTTCTGTCCAAACTGGGATTTTCAGTACAGTTAAAATCACCCCCCACAAATAAATATACATCTCTGTTACAGTTCTTGACAGTGTTACATAAAACATCAAGGACTGCTACTCTTTGCACTCCGTTGGTTGGAGCATAAACACAGATAAAAACAGCAC
>NW_019504197.1:0-1105 GCF_002814215.2 Seriola lalandi dorsalis
TTATTAACCAGACATTTAATGTGGTCAATTTTAGGCAGCTTTCAGAGCTGGGTCAGAGGTCAAATCTGGTCTCAATATTTAAACTGCTATTTCAGGATAACTTTATCTGATTTACTGGAGTAATACCTCATTGTAAAGTTTACATTCTGTTCTTTCCAACAAGTGTTGGCTTTCCATCCTATCACACACCTCCTGTTATTAACCAGACATTTAATGTGGTCAATTTTAGGCAGCTTTCAGAGCTGGGTCTGAGGTCAAATCTGGTCTCTATATTTAAGCTGCTATTTCAGGATAACTTTATCTGATTTACTGGAGTAATACCTCATTGTAAAGTTTACATTCTGTTCTTTCCAACAAGTGTTGGCTTTCCATCCTATCACACACCTCCTGTTATTAACCAGACATTTAATGTTGTCAATTTTAGGCAGCTTTCAGTGATGGGTCAGAGGTCAAATCTTCATTCATGAAGAATATGATGGATATTCAAAAGCGCTGTTTAACGTTTCAAATCTGGTCTTTATATTTAAGCTATTCCATTATAGCATTATCTGATTTACTGGAGTAATACCTCATTGTAAAGCTTAGATTCTATTCTTTCCAACAAGTGTTGGCTTTCCATCTTATCACAAACCTCCTGTTATTAACCAGACATTTAATGTGGTCAATTTTAGGCAGCTTTCAGAGCTGGGTCAGAGGTCAAATCTGATTTACTGGAGTAATACCTCATTGTAAAGTTCATATTCAGAGCAATACAAAGAGATCAACACTCGTAATGTTAACCCCTCTGGTGACTAGCAGCACCTTGTTGAATTCTGGTTACATTCAGCTGTCTTGAAAAGGCCAGCAGGAAAACTGTATTTATGTTATTACATATCCTCCTGTATTTCTACTGAACCTGCTTCAAATGAAACATGTTGTTCACTAGTTTAAAGTTTACATCCTCTTCTTTCCAACAAGTGTTGGCTTTCCATCCTGTTTCACACCTCCTGTTATTAACCAGACATTTAATGTGGTCAATTTTAGGCAGCTTTCAGTGATGGGTCAGAGGTCAAATCTTCATTCATGAAGAATATGATGGATATTCAAAAGCGCTGTTTAACGTTTC
>NW_019504198.1:0-668 GCF_002814215.2 Seriola lalandi dorsalis
AATGCACAATTATAATTTATTAGATATATGGAGAATAGAAAACAAATTTAAAAGAGAATTTTCCAGGAGGCAGGTAGTAAAAGGGAAGCTAAAACAATCAAGAATTGACCTATGCCTGGCTGCAACTGATACAATTAAGCAAATTAAAAGAGTATCTTATTCTTTCAATTCTTGGAGCGACCACGCCACAGTGGTGTGTCAGCTGGGGACAGGGGGAGAGATCAGGGGAGGAGGCTCATGGTGTCTTAACTCCAGTCTCCTATCAAACCCAGTATATATAAAAAAAATAAAAAAAATACTGAATTATGCAAGAACAGAAATGCTAATAGATAATAATTATATAGGAAAATGGGATACTGTAAAAGAAAGAATCAAAAGATTAAGTATTAATTTTAGTAAAGAGGAAAGATGGAAAGAAAAACAGGAAGAACAAAACATCAGGAAGAAACTAGAAGATGAACTGATATTACTAGATAACCAAGGGAATAGAGACTGTGGGAAGTATGAATTATATAAAAATCAATTAAATAATATAGAAAGAAAAAAATGCAAAGGGGCAGCAATTAGATGCAGGTTTCAAAATTTAGTAGAGGGGGAAAAATGTACAGCGTTTTTTTTGGGGCTAGAAAAACAAAAACAGAAGAAAACCATAATTGAAGAACTGAAAG
>NW_019504199.1:0-709 GCF_002814215.2 Seriola lalandi dorsalis
CCGCAGGTTCTATGATTTACTATGGCAAATGATCATTTCGTCGCCTCTAATCACAGTGAATGATTATTGATTAGCCAGCTGAGGCTTGTAGACATTGAAATGGCTTGAGGATTAAACACCAAGTAGTTAAACTACCAGCCGAGTGGATGATCGCCGGGCTGGGATGTGAAGTAACGGCGGAGGCAGCATCGACACTTGTGACTTTTGTTCTGGGAACGATTCAGTCCATCCGGTGAGTGAAGCTATAACCGGTCACTGGATTAATAACTAGTCAATGAACCCGCCAGGAGCAGGTAAGTTACATTAAAGCCTCCGCGGCCGTTGGGAAGTTAACCGGCTAACTTAGCTAGTTTAGCTAGTAGCGAGCTAGCAGGAGAAGCTAACAGCTACATAAACTGTTTAGACATTTAACGTTCACCTTAATAAGCGCAGTTAAGTGACTGTGCTGCACTTAAAGTAGCAGCACTACCTCTAATCCTGAGCTCCACGTTAGTGAGACATGTTTCTGTTCAATATATTTCCTCAGTAAAACCGTAAAGTCTCAGTTTAAAGCAGCTAAACTTCGCCCTAATTGTCCCTTTTTCTTGTTGAGTTTCGTCACAGCAAAGCGACACAGAACAATGAAGCGCCATGTCCAGAGCAGCCGCCCCCCGCAGGAGATCACGGTGCTGGTGTCACCAGCCTCAGCTGCCTCTTAAACATTATCACC
>NW_019504200.1:0-382 GCF_002814215.2 Seriola lalandi dorsalis
TGAATGGAATTGTGGGAATCCTCGTTATAGTGCAATTAATGATCTTTATCTCGACTTGGAGATAAATGGTTCAGTTAGCTTTGAGGCTTTTCCTCATGCAGTCTTGTTATCGACCGGCCCCAGTGTTAAAACAATAATCAATAGTAATTCCTAATATAAATCTCAGCGCTTCAATAAACAGCTTAATTGATTTGTTATTATTGAGGTGTTATTATTGGCTTCGTGTTTTTTGGCGACTTTGCCGCGAGTTCTCTCTCTGTCTCGCGGTGACTTGGTCGAAAAAAGAGCGCACGCACGCACTCACCGGAGCGTCAGCCCCGTGCTCGTGCTTCTCACTTTGTCCTCGTTACTTGAAGTGAGCGCTGAGGGAGCGAGAGAGACA
>NW_019504201.1:0-365 GCF_002814215.2 Seriola lalandi dorsalis
CGGCCCTCTCTCCTTTTGCCGTAGCGTATCACGGTCCATCCACTCTGCCAGCCACTCATCGAGTGATCTGAGCTATAGGGTTAGGGGTTAGGGGTTAGGGTGGATAAACTGAACCCGTCTCCCGTAGGAGACAGGAGGAGCACGGTCCTTCCATCCCTGGAACCCCCAACCTCCCTGGCCCCAAGCTGGTTGGCGGATGCGTTGGCGTCTCCGCCCGTAACGCACCACCGTCCAGTCATCCATTTTATGTTTTTTTGTATTTTTTGTTTTGTGTTGTTTTTTGTATTTTTTGTATTTTTTTGTTTTAAATAAAAAATAAAATAAAACAAACAACTAAAAACAGTTTCCCAAAATATGGAAAGGAA
>NW_019504202.1:0-2032 GCF_002814215.2 Seriola lalandi dorsalis
AACATCTTCTACTATGTATTATTATGGTTATGGCTTATGTGCAAATAATAAGACAAGTGAAGTGGAGTCGTTTTATCAACAGCTCTGTGCAGAGTGTAAAAGCATTTGGAGGGAACAGTATGACATTATTTTAAATACTTTATATTACTGCATGGTTACTGACAAACATTTTAACCTCCTGCAGAGTACTACATACAGTATTAAAACTTAACTTAATCCTTGTGCATTGGGAAACTTGATTTAAATATGATTTATATTATAATCTGATATTTATGACTGTAATGTTAGAACTAAGTAAATCTGCAGAGCAGAAAATAACCAAGGAGGAGTCTAAAACAAAATCCCCCACCAAGATTTAGTGTTCATATTTTTCACTATATAATACAAACTTTTGTCCACATTAATGATTTGGTTTAATTCAGAATTAATACAAAATCTTTGATAATTTCTCAAATTAAATTTAAATATATCTGAATATCTGATCTCAAATTACAAAAATACTAACATGTCCTTTCCAAATAGACACGGTGTATTCATTCACAAATATTATATCTTTGTCTGTGGTGCTTTTCAATGCTGGGAGTTGACAAAATAACAAGAATGCTTAACAGTGTAATGCTAGCACATATAGTGGACTTGTGGACAATGCAATGTAGTCTTACTGTGCATTGATGTATTTTGATCCATTCCTGTGGTGATTTTTGAGGCCATAGTACACTCTTCAGATGTATTGTTAGTATGGTTCTGTGTTAAAAAAAACAAAAAAACAAATTACTTGTCTAGATTTACTAGATCGTCATAGGAAGTAAAGTATTTGTTTACCAAGCAGTAAATACTTCCCAAAGCAGTGATGCATTTGTCCCTGTGATATATTTCTCTGCATATGTCTGCTGTCCCTGTATCGAATTAGCATAACCTTATTAATGGCTTTAGGGATCAGGTACATTACTGTGCAGGAGGGAGGTCATCAACAACCGCGTGGTTTTACCACACACCAGTCTATTGTTCATCAGGACTGTGGTGTGCCTCTCTCTCAGTGTCTCAGCTAATTACAAGGGCAGCATTGTGCAAAAGTGTGCTCAGTATGGAGCCATCTGTCAGTGCAGCAGATGCATGATACAGCACTCTCTCTCCAAAATGAAAAGAAATGAAACCATTTCTGTCAGTGGTTGATGCTATAAAATATGTGGACTATGTGGTAGTGATCCAGGTTCAGAATCAGGTCTGAGGGCGAAATCTAGGTCCTGTTCAGACCTGGCATTAACATGTGTCTCGGCTGATCCGGTCACAAGTGGACAGCTACAAGCACATCAGTTCACATCTGGCATTAGAATGCGCCTGCACATGCATCTCCAGTGACCACTTGTGATCTGATCTCACTTCGCCGCTCTATATGCAAATAAACGCGTATTCCCGAGTGGGAAAGTGGTCTCAGACCTTTGGACCCCACTGTGCGTCATTTCTGTTTACAAAGAACAAATGTGTTGTTGTTTTTAGTCAGTCTGACTGTGACAGACGGACATGTTTGTGTGTGTGTGTGTGAGAGAGAGCAGGGCAAGGAGGGGTCGAGCGAATAAATGCACTGCGCACAGCTCTACAGTGAAATAAGGTTTTAGCCATTAGATTGTGGCACAGGACGTCAGTTGAGTAGACAGTCCATCAATGGGGGCCAGGACACATTTGCGCTCACACTCCTAAAAGAACGTGGCCACATGTGGCCCACACCACACGCAAATGTGTTCTGAGTGTTCGGATCTCAAATGCATCCTCGCTGCTTCTTGGGTGCGTTCACACAGGTCCACTTGTGATCAGATCACCTGAGCTGCATGTTAATGCCAGGTCTGAACAGGGCCTTAGTGTGGTCTGCTTTTTAGCTGCTGGCGAATGGAATGTATAGAACATAAATAGAAATGAGTTGAAGCACGGGCATATGTGTAAAACTCCCAAGATTCCTGTGACGCACATGTATGTTGAAAGGCTTACAGGAAGAGAGTTAAATGGTTGTTTGGGGATTAAATGCACCACACTATAT
>NW_019504203.1:0-395 GCF_002814215.2 Seriola lalandi dorsalis
CGACTAAAACCATCAATACAACCATTGATAGCAATACCGCACGGCTTAAGCTTATCGTACAAATGCATGAGCCGCAGCGCGTTGGGACCTTTGTTGCGGTAGTTCCTGCGTCTCAGACGCCTCACCTGCCTGAGCTCCACAGCTTCAGGATCAAACAACGTGATCAGTTGTCTCATTGTGTCTTGTGATAGAACATATCCCCTCTGAATTGAACGCAGCTGTAACCAACGATATCCTTGCATTTGTCCATTACCTGCTATTTCAGTTTGCACGAACGCGGCCGTCTCTTCCATGTTTGTGTGTTTTTTCCTTCTGAACAGAAGCAGTTTTCTCTTCAAAGTCCTAATGCTGACAACGACACTGCACTTATGATCCAAATTTCATTGTTGCTAAAG
>NW_019504204.1:0-1395 GCF_002814215.2 Seriola lalandi dorsalis
ATTTCATTACATTTATTTCTTCTATTGTTGAATCCAAACGTGTTTGTTGTTTGTACAGAAGCCGAATCCTCATTAATATTCATACAGTTTCACATCCATCAGATGAACATGAAAGGCCAGAGCTAGAGTGTGTTTACTCAGGTGATATCCTTTGCTTTGTTTCTCCTCATGAAGTGTGGTCATGTATGTTTGCAGTCTGACATGGTATGTGTGTTGGGGTTGTTATTCATTTTTCTAAGGGGTCATAAAATGGTACCTAATTGAAAAAACATGTCTGCGTAGTTCTCGATATCTCTGGTCCAAGACTGCGTTGTTTTTCTAGCCAATTATAATAAAATACCACAAATGGCTGAGGGCCACTGCCGCTGAGAGCAAGACAATTTTCAGCATCAGACATAAATGTTTTCTTTTGGTTATTAACAATGGAAATTGCTGCTTGGCAGACTCCGAGGCTGCAATCAGCTCTCCTAATTGTCGGGCGTTTTAGTTGAGCTCACAGTGAACACACCGAGGTGAGGCTGGATCTCTTCTCTGAACTTTCTCAGTACACAGCTCCTGTCATTACCCAACATTAACGGGCTAAACGACACTTTGACTGATGCTCGTAATTTAGGAGGTTTTTCTTTGGAGCAGAAACATTTGCTTCTGCTGTTGGACTGGATCCCTAATGACAGGCAGGGGACATTAACGACTTCTTGTTTTCCTTTCATCTGCAGAGTTTCCACATAGACGATCGTAGTATAAACTGTCAAACGTCGACTCACAGGTGAGGATTTCAACATGATGTATCGGCAAAGAAAACTGCTGCAGTGGCAGAGTGAAAAATCACATCATAAAAAAAAAAGCTGGCTCGTGTATGATAACAGTACAAGTTTCTGGCAAAAGACAAGTGAAACAAACTTCAGCCCAGGTCACAGTTAAAATGACAAAATGTTGTGTAGATTTCATTTCACTGAAATCTGTGAAAACAGCGTGAGCTCGGTTCAGGTGAACTTTAACTTTGACCAGTGTTGTGAAACAGCAGCTGATGATGAGTGAGTGGCTTTCAATGGAAGTGCATAAAGAAATGTAAAAAGAAAAAAAAAAAAACAGAAATAAATACGTTTCTTGGGAATAAATAGCTGGGAAACCACAAATGGAAAATGATTAATGGATAGAAAGTTAAAGAAAGAAGAAAGAAAGTAGAAAAAGAAAGAAAATAGAAATTTAAATTGGAAGGTAAATAAATAGCGGAATTAATACAAAAGTAAACAAATACTGAAGCAAATTAAAACACTGTGGAAAACCTTGTAATTTTCAAAAATGTAAATCTAAATAACATTAAAAAAACATTGTAATTTTCTAAATGTAAATATAAACAATGTAGAAAAACTTGTAATTTTCCAAACATAAAGA
>NW_019504205.1:0-494 GCF_002814215.2 Seriola lalandi dorsalis
AGAATCAGAAAATAAGGTTTATTGCCAGGTAGGTTTTAACTTACAAGATATTTGGCTTGGTGTTTGGTGCAGCATACAATAAACATGTTAACCCATTTATACCGGATGCTGCGTAGCGCAACATTGTCCCTCCCGCCGATTGCTGCGTAGCATTGAGTCTCCTGCCGGCTGCTGCGTAGCGCAGCATTGTTGATTCCTCGTAATTTTCATGATGCATGCAGCATATAAATATGTAAAATATGTATAAATATATCTATGTATAATATATATGAAAATGATGAGGAATCAACAATGCTGCGCTATGCAGCAGCCGGCAGGAGACTCAATG
The DNA here is from genome assembly GCF_002814215.2 of Seriola lalandi dorsalis. NCBI lineage: Eukaryota > Metazoa > Chordata > Actinopteri > Carangiformes > Carangidae > Seriola > Seriola lalandi. The sequence continues at coordinate 329 of NW_019504205.1, forward strand.
TTGCGCTACGCAGCATCCGGTATAAATGGGTTAACAGGAAATAACAATAAAAAGGTAAAAAACTGCAACAGTCAAAATGATAAATATACATAGATACACATATTAGAAAAAATAAAACAATGAAAAAAACTATGTACAAAAGTGTTGACAAAACTCCTGCTGAGCA
>NW_019504206.1:0-577 GCF_002814215.2 Seriola lalandi dorsalis
GTTTTTTTCTGTTGGACATTTTAACATGGGAGTCTATTATTTCATGTAAATCAAATGATAATTGTCACTCAAGAGTTACTTCCTGTTTTCAGTAGATGGCGATATGACAATGTCATAGCAGCATGCAGATGTCTCCAGTGTGGGACTGTCATCAAACATGTGAAGTTTGGAGCTGACTGGACAATGTATGTTTGAGTTAAAAACAACTTCCTGTTTCATGGCGAAGCATCAAAATCCTCCGCAGCACCACGGGCAACGAAAACTTGACAGCTTGCAATCGCAAAGGTTTTAAGATGAGAGTGGCCAAATGTTGATCCGATCAATTCTGTAGGATTTAGGAGAGTTTGTTAAAGTACAATGCCTGTAAATCATGTGCAAAACCCATAAAACATGTACGTTTTCACCAGGCCTGATGTGTGTTCAAAGTTCCGTGAGTTGTCGGTTATGTTTAGGCCCTTAAAGAGGCCAGTTATTTTTATGGAGAATAATAAGAAACGCAACAGTTTCAATAGGGTCAATAATAGTCAATTCTATTATAAAATAAAACATGTTTTTCTCAATCACTTCATTCACTCAG
>NW_019504207.1:0-756 GCF_002814215.2 Seriola lalandi dorsalis
AGGTAGAACAACTGACCAATAGAGCGGCATTGCTCTGTAGAACCACGCTGCTAGCATTTAAAGAACATGTGATATAACTACCAGTTAAGTAAAAGTGAAATAAAACATCTTGGTCTTTGGACAAGCTCGTATGTCACATGATGTGTATCAGCCACACCGTCACCACCTATGGCTGAAAATATTGTGACTGTATTTATTTTACATGTTACTGTTTCGCATACTGAACAAATCATGGTTTTAAAATCGATTTTAAAACCAAATTCCTCTGATGATTGAGACAAACTTTGAGGAACACAGATTCCCTGTGGTTTTGTGCTGTAAGAACGTAAATCCATGAAAAATCATGTACCTTTTCCCTTCCTGGGTTTTCTAACGGTAGCATGTGTTAGATTGTATGGATCAGCTGCAGCATCAAACAAACAAACAAACAAACAAACAAACAAACAAACAAACAAACAAACAAACAAACAAACAAACAAACAAACAAAAAGTCATCTTATATCCATGCAGCATTTTTTTCATATTCATTTTAGCTGTTTTGCATGTGCTTATGAAGCATTTTAGTACTTAAAGGTGTATAAGTAAGACCAAATGTGTTGCACCAAATATTTTCTGTGTTTTTATATATATTATGTAGATTAATAATGTATATTATTACATGTATAAACCTTTGTTTAAATACAAGTAAAAGTAAAATAAAATAAATGTCATGTACCTGTTTCCCTTCTTGGTTTGTTGAGAAGAGCATATGTTGCA
>NW_019504208.1:0-339 GCF_002814215.2 Seriola lalandi dorsalis
CATACACGTGCACATACATATTTATGTGCGTGCACTCTATATACACACATATAAATCCATAACTTTTCTCAAAAGCTACATAATCACATTTCTGCCTCTTTAGACAAAATCTTAACATTTTCTGCCTCTGCACCGTGTTCTCTGGCTCCATGTTGTCTGGCTGTCATTTGTTCTGAATGAATAATAGGTAACCACTAAAGCACCCAATGTCTTTGAGATAATATGTGACATATAACAGCCGGCCTGGTTTCACTGTTCTCAGACCTGTAAGATGCGTCCTCATAACCATGATAAATTAGGCAGGCGAAGTATTTTATTATTTAGGCTGCGGTGAGAATG
>NW_019504209.1:0-423 GCF_002814215.2 Seriola lalandi dorsalis
AAAAAATCACAAAAACGTCATATTATAGCAAGGCATAAAAAATGTCATGAAAATGTCATAGTATAGTTAGGCATAAAAAATGTCATGAAAATGTCATAGTATAGTAAGGCCTTAAAAAAAAGTCATGAAAACATCATACAATAGTAAGGCATAAAAAACGTCATTGTATAGTAATGCAAAAAAAAAAAAAAAAACGCAATAAAAACATCATAGTATAGTAAAGCATAAAAAAATGTCATAAAAATGTCATAGTATTGTAAGATATAAAAAAAATCACAAAAACGTCATATTATAGCAAGGCATAAAAAATGTCATGAAAATGTTATAGTATAGTAAGGCATAAAAAAAAGTCATAAAAAATATCACAAAATAGTAAGGCATAAAAACATCACAAAAACATCATATTATAGCAAGGCATAAAAA
>NW_019504210.1:0-453 GCF_002814215.2 Seriola lalandi dorsalis
CCGGGGATAATCGCTGGAAAGTCAAGCATGACGCTGAGAACAATCTGGCAAGGAGCGAGTGAACCAGGGATGTATATATATTGGTCTGATTGGGGATCGAGTGCAGCTGGGGGCAACAGGTGAAGACAGTGAAGCTGAGTAGGAGGTGTGGCAAAGTGGAGAGTGAGAAATCGGCATAGCAGGCTGTGATGGGATAACTTTTAGTTATCTGGCTCAGCTGAACCCGACATTGACCGTCCTGATAACCTGTAGTACAAAGCAGGTTATCAACTGGCTCAGTTTTCCCTAGGTTCACCTGTTCAGCTACGAGCGCGTTCATGTGAAAGAGGCGGAGTTATTAATCATAAGCAGCATCGTCTGAACCATGAATGAGGTTCTTAATATGATATGAGAAGAAACACTGATACTTGCTGGTACGTTCAGTTATAACCACGTCCAAAAGTGATATTCAAC
>NW_019504211.1:0-797 GCF_002814215.2 Seriola lalandi dorsalis
GTTATCAACTGGCTCAGTTTTCCCTAGGTTCACCTGTTCAGCTACGAGCGCGTTCATGTGAAAGAGGCGGAGTTATTAATCATAAGCAGCATCGTCTGAACCATGAATGAGGTTCTTAATATGATATGAGAAGAAACACTGATACTTGCTGGTACGTTCAGTTATAACCACGTCCAAAAGTGATATTCAACAAGGTGAAATGTGAACAATATGATCACATGACTGCAATAAAAAGAAATATTTCTGAATAGGATAGGATATATGGTAAAGTAGATGAATTATCATTATGCTTGAGTATTTTCGCTCTTCAGTCTGATGATGAACAAACTGTTATGAACATGTGATGCAGATAAAACAGTTAAGGTTAATGTGACTGTTTCTGCTGCAGAGAGGAGAGAAAGAAAAGAGAAGTAGTTGATGTCTGATGAGTCAGAACGACTGAAATGTTCAAAAATTATAATCATGGAAATAATTAACATTGTGTGGATCATCGTTCTAATCAAAGACATCAGAGGTTTAGTATTTGTTTCCAGTTAGCGTTACAGAGTCTCCTCATGTTGCTCTGAGCTGCAGTGATGAAGAAGAGAGTAAAAGCATCGATACTGTCAGGAATCCTGTCAGATTAAAGAATATTTGTTGAAAATGAAGCTATGATAGTTATTATATATTCATTTAGTGTGATAAACTCTCCTCTGTTTGTTAGAAGCTTTGTTTTAAAAGTGGACACATGCAAGGTTTGGAACAGCACAATTATTACATTGATAAATATGTACTACTCATTTATTGATCACTTTATT
>NW_019504212.1:0-852 GCF_002814215.2 Seriola lalandi dorsalis
TCTGTGTAGCCATGGTTACAGTGTGACGTTGCTTTACAGCGCCAGTGGGAGGGGCTATCAACAGTGAGGCTCGTTTAAATAGATTAAAGACAGTTTTAAATATTTTTCTTCACCTTCACCTTCATGAAGCTTTAAAGGCTGGACCTGCAGGACCTGCAGGACTTGTGACATCACAACTAGTCTGGAGCAAATCATGGTCCAGTATGAAACTTAGGTGTGATGTGGAACACCTGAAGCCTCCAGTGCACCTATGCTGAGAACATTCAGGTTGTGGTTTAGCAGTGAGGGAAGACTAAATACAGACACAGATTATTGTCTTTGTGATATAAAACTTCTTTAAGGTTTGAATAATTACCCTCAATAAAGTGTATATAGAATAATGTTTAAACAGTGTAGTATAGGACAACACACACCATACAACTTTCAACAGCAGGTGTTTATTAGCATGACAGTTCTGTATCAACACAAGTTGCTTCTGATATATCTGTAGTACATTGTATTTAAAAGTAAAACTAGCTGTGTACTGTTTCAGGTCATGTCGGAAATGATGCGTCTATGTTTTTTTTTTTACATGAAACAGTATAAGAGAAAGTACAAACAGCCATGAAGCTTTTTACAGGACAAATCCACCAGAGGGGGTTTTTTTTCCCAGAAGCCACCACAGGAAGCAGAGAGGGGACAGTCACTGTTTAAAGAGAAAATCAACTGTGATTCGTACACAGCAGTAAACTGCTGTTTCACTGCTGAAGTATTGAACTTGAACTTGAACCCGGAATTTTGCAACCCTATACATCACTGAAGAATCACAGACATGAGTTACATTTAAAAATCTGTATATAAATATAATCCGTC
>NW_019504213.1:0-417 GCF_002814215.2 Seriola lalandi dorsalis
ACATTTTATGCCTTAATATACTATGATGTTTTTATGCCTCATTATACTATGATGTTTTTTTGACATTTTATGCATTACTATACTATGACATTTTTTTGACATTTTATACCTTACTATACTACGACATTTTATGCCTTATTATACTATGACATTTTATGCCTTACTGTACTATGACATTTTTATACCTTATGATACTAGGATTTTTTATGACATACTATACTATGGTGTTTTTATGACATTTTATGCCTTACTATACTATTAATTTTTTTTGACATTTTATACCTTACTATACTATGACATTTTATGCCTTACTATACTATGACATTTTATGCCTTACTATACTATGATGTTTTTATGCCTCATTATACTATGACATTTTTTATGACTTATTGTGACACTTTTTATGATTTACTATAC
>NW_019504214.1:0-431 GCF_002814215.2 Seriola lalandi dorsalis
GAAACTGGGCGCATGTGCAAGAGCGTCATTTCCAAAAAGCACCGTCTGTGCCGCAAGTGATCAGACACAGAGAAGAAAGACGAGAAAGAAGAATATCTGAGGTCCCAGCATGCATCAGTTTACTGTGGTACAGTCACTCTAATGTAAAGTCCTGTTTCACTCTGGACTTCATGTATTGGGACTAGAGTCTTAATGAGGCTCCACAGGCTCCAACACTGTGATGAGTCAATATTCAAATAGTGTGAAACAGTTACAGAATGACTCACAATAAATAATCAGGATATTAAACGATGCTGAAGGAAACACTGACGCTCAAACACGATTTCTGTTTGTGAAATGTAAAATTGTTCTTGCTGTGTAAACTTATAATGATGATAATGAACGAAGCTCCGTGCAGTTGTTTATTTTATTTTATGTTAAATCACGTTTCT
>NW_019504215.1:0-1115 GCF_002814215.2 Seriola lalandi dorsalis
AGCCAGAAAAATACATCATCTAAAAACAAAAAACATTGCTTATAAAACACATATTTCAGGACACAAAGGTATGTTTTAGCCAGGAAACTCTACAGAAGATTTTCCCTAATTCTGAAGAGAAAAGAATGTCAGAGACTGATGGCTGGGACTTACAAGCATATGAACAAAGCATGATTTTCAAGCTGCTTTATAATGTATATTCCAAAATACAAAATGTCACCTTTGTTAAGAAAATATCAACATTTCGTTACATTGCCTATGACCCGAACCAGTTCATCACCAAACATGGGACTCAAACCCATGACCCTTAGATTAAGAGCGTGTGATTTCTGTTATTGTGCGTCTCTTAAAACCACCAACTCCCACCAGGGTTCTTGAACCAACCACTCTCAGAAGAAGAGCCTTTGTCAATTTTCCGCAAGTGCTTACACCATGGATACGGAGACTAAATTGCACTGCTCTATTTATTACGCTAACATTTAACCAAGCACACAAGCTGGGATATGCAGCATAACACCTTGATCATGTGATGAAGCACATCCATGCCTAGAGGGCCTTGCGAGTTGTACTTACATGTACCCTCTCAGAAATGAAAATGCTTTGCAGCTTGTTTCCTATTCTTGTGCGGACCTTTCTAAAATCTTTATCGCCCAACGTGGGGCTCGAACCCACGACCCTGAGATTAAGAGTCTCATGCTCTACCGACTGAGCTAGCCGGGCCTGTGAGCAAAAAATATACATCATCTAGAAACAAAAAACATTGCTTATAAAACACATATTTCAGGACACAAAGGTATGCTTTAGTCAGGAAACTCTACAGAAGATTATCCCTAATTCTGAAGAGAAAAGAATGTCAGAGACTTCTTACTGATGGCTGGAGATTACTGGCAGATGAACAAACCATGATTTTCAAGCTGTTTTATAACGTATATTCCAAAATACAAAATGTCACCTTTGTTAAGAAAATATCAACATTTCATTACATTGCCTATGACCCGAACCAGTTCATCACCCAACATGGGACTAAAACCCATGACCCTGAGATTAAGAGCGTGTGATTTCTGTTATTGTGCGTCTCTTAAAACCACCAAATCCCACCAGGGGTCTTGAAACAA
>NW_019504216.1:0-419 GCF_002814215.2 Seriola lalandi dorsalis
CACAAGAGGACATCATAATCAATATCACAGATCAATAACTAGAATCAGCTCCTCCTCAGACTCGTTTTAGGTCAAATCCCTGTTTATCCAGAGTCATAGAAAATATTAAATATGAACCATTGTGTGACATTTTTCATAATTACTGTGAAGTCTTGAGTAATGGCTCAAAAATGATTTGTGAGGTCACACTGACCTTGACCTTTGACCTTTGATCACCAAAATGTAATCTTTGAGTCCAGGTGAATGTTTGTGCCAAATGTGAAGAAGTTGTGTCGAGGTGTTTCTGAGAAATCGTGTTTCTGAGAAATCGTGTTCACGAGAACGAGACGGACGACCTGAAAACACGACGGCTGCTCCGACAGTGCGGAATATTATGTTTCTTCATGAGGTCTAATGTGTATGTGACAGAAAAACCTGTA
>NW_019504217.1:0-935 GCF_002814215.2 Seriola lalandi dorsalis
TGTGTGTGGTTGAAGTGGATGGAGCCTCGACTCATTCTGACGCCTGGTTGATACTGTGGGAGGACGGAGTCAGCGTTCACCCCGTCGACAGACATTCACAACAGACTCTGAGGATGGAACTGAGCGCATTCAGTCACCATGGTAACAGTGCTTTTACCATTCACACCTGAAGTTTTCTGGAAGTGACTCAGACTCATCTGTTCTGGTTAATAAATCAGTTTCTGTTCAGTGTGAAACATCAGCTTCTCTTCTGGGGTCTGGTTCCCACCTGATGACCCCAAAGACATGTTAGTTATCACTGCTCATTAGTCTGTCCAGCTAAATTAATAGTTATCATAGGACATGTTAAGCTTAGGGAGCTATTCACTGAGTCTGGTCCATTTTCTGTAGCACAAGCTTTGTGTTTATCTTAAATTCTACAAGAACACGGATGTTTTAAAAGAGTACAGTCAAATAATAATTCTTACAAATAAAGCAGATCTCAGTAGGTAACAGGTTAGGGTTTTTATGTCACTACATGTTCAACAGTTGTTAAGTTTTCTGCTGTAACGTCTTGCTTTCCTCCAACGAGCTCAGAAACTTCTCCACAGTAAAAAGTGAGGAGATAAATGATGAACACAAACCAGCTGCTGAATGTTTCCTGAAAACAAATCGTTGAACCACAGTGTTTGTCATTTTTATATTATTCATGGTTTAAATAATGAAAACATGGGTATATAGAAATGTTTCATCTCTTAATTATAATTATAATTATGGTCCCATTAGACAGGATGAAGAGTCCCACACGGTTCAGTTCTGGTTCCTCTCAGGTTCAGTCTTTATAAGTTGATTGATCAGACTGTGTTTGTCTCTATGCAGACGACTCTCTGCTCTACACTCCATTGATCCTGATGATCTGAGCTGTTTGAAGACGTACATTACGTCACCTGATGTTT
>NW_019504218.1:0-738 GCF_002814215.2 Seriola lalandi dorsalis
TCACAGACTTTTTAAATTAATATTTTCATTTAATGAATCGTGGAGTTGAAGTGATATTGGTGCTGACTACCAACACTGTGGTATCGTGACACTACTCTGACATCTGCATGTGTAACAGCAGTTTTGAAATGAAACACACAGCAGGCACATACAGCAACACATTAAACTGGGAAGCTACATGCTACAGTCCCCGTGGAATTACAGCAGGATTACATAACTTTAATCTCCCTTCTCCTCCACAGTAACATCATCAGCATCGGAGCCAAAGAGCAGTAGATAAAAACATGATTGTGCAGGTCAGAATATTTGAGGTCAACGTTCAGTTTAGTCGAACTTTAGCTGCAAAACCTGGTGATAAATCAGCGCCGCAATGGCTCACACAGCCAGTCTTATTATTGGAAATAAAATACACTTTCAAACAGTTGTGACACTTTATATCCAAAAGGTCAAAGGTCAACTTCACTGTGACATCATAATATTCTGCAAAAACACTTTTGGTCATAATTCAACGCTGTAACTCAGCAACAGAAGTGCAGGTTGTGACCATATTTGCTGTAACTTGACTGGTTGTTGGAGGGATACAATCATGAGGCGTTAATTCTCTCTCTAATGCATCAATTAGCTTGCTGGTGATAGCATCCAAAAATTTGATTAACAAAAGTAAGATGGTGTCAAAATACAGAACAATATCAAAACAACAAAAACAAACAATGAGTATAAGAGGTACTTGCAGCACTC
>NW_019504219.1:0-640 GCF_002814215.2 Seriola lalandi dorsalis
AAATATCAGTTACAAATATTTTTCTGGTTTGTGTTAAATTCATTTAAAGACCAGACACTGAAACTTTAGGCTGGTGAAATGTGTCATCTATAGATGATGTTGCTGGGATCATATCAGTTTAATTATCAACAAATGTTTCTGTTTTCACTGTGAGCCGCTCGTCGCCGTGAGAAACAGGCCACATGTTGAATCTGAGCGTCGGCCTCTTCATGCATCAAAGGGTTGAATCATCATTCATCGAGTTCTATAGAGAAGATTTCAAAATATCCAGATATTTTAATATGGGAGTCAATGGGGACTGACTCACTGTTGGAGCCAGACTCTAGTGGTCGTTAGAGGAACTGCAGGTGTATCGCGATATAAACTTAAAATATCACGATATTACTTATAGACCATGTCACCATAACTGAACGTTTTCATGTGAGTGTGTGTGGTGTTTCATTTACTGTGTTTTTAGTCTCAGTTTGGTTTCTGTTTAGTCTCAGATGTGTGTGTTTTTTTTAGTCTCAGATGTGTGTGTGTGTGTTTTTAAGTCTCAGGTGTGTGTGTGTGTGTGTGTGTGTGTGTGTGTGTGTATGAGAGATGGGGAAGGAGGCTGTGTCATAATTCATTGAATATGTCCTGAGAATTGATGGGGAGC
>NW_019504220.1:0-405 GCF_002814215.2 Seriola lalandi dorsalis
TATAGTATGTTGTTTTTCTCACTTTAAGGCCTTAATATACTATCATGTCTTTATACCTTACTATACTAGAACGTTTTTAAATGTTTTTATGCCTTTATATGCTATTTCATTTTTTCACTTTTTTTGCCATACTATACTATGTCGTTTTTTTCACTTTAAGGCCTTAATATACTATCATGTCTTTATACCTTACTATACTAGAACGTTTTTAGATGTTTTTTTGCCATACTATACTATGTCGTTTTTCTCACTTTAAGGCCTTAATATACTATCATGTCTTTATACCTTACTATACTAGGATGTTTTTAGATGTTTTTATGCCTTTATATGCTATTTCATTTTTTCACTTTTTTTGCCATACTATACTATGTCGTTTTTTTCAGTTTTTTGCCATAGTATAGTATG
>NW_019504221.1:0-387 GCF_002814215.2 Seriola lalandi dorsalis
CAAAAAAACGTCATAGTATAGTATGGCATAAAATGTCAAAAAAAAATCTTAGTATATTAAGGCATAAAAGGTCATAAAAACGTCATAGTATGGTCAGGCATCAAAGGAAATAGTATAGTAAGGCAGAGAAATGCCAAAAAACGTCATAGTATAGTATGCCATAAAATGCCAAAAAAAACATCATAGTATATTAAGGCATAAAAGGTCATAAAAACGTCATAGTATGGTCAGGCAACAAAGGAAATAGTATAGTAAGGCAGAAAAATGCCAAAAAACGTCATAGTATATTGTGGCATTAAATGTCAAAAAACATCACAGTATATTAAGCCATAAAAGGTCATAAAAACGTCATATTATGGTCAGGCATCACAGGAGATAGTATAAAAA
>NW_019504222.1:0-651 GCF_002814215.2 Seriola lalandi dorsalis
TTCTTCAGTGTCGGCTTCAGCTTTTGCTGCTGGAATTAAACTTAGTAAAAGTAACTTTAAAAAAAAACTTGTGCGGTATATTTTGGAATTAATTTAATTATATAAGTAGAATTAAACAACACATACAAATCTATCAAACAAGCTTGATTAAAACAGTATAACATAAACACAGTATCTACATGTTATAGCTAGGCAGTATATTGTCATTATTGCCAACAGATGTGTTCTGATTTGACTGAGTTATGTCTCTGAAAAAAGGGCTGTGATGTCAGATGCAGTTCAAAGTAAACACGGCTACTCTGATGATTATGATGATGTTGACTAACAACTGATGTGCATGAACAAGGCATTCGCCAAAGGACTAGATGGTCATCATCAGACTATTTCTGTCACACTGTCTGACCTGATGACACACACTTTATCTTACAAACACATCTGGATTCAAAGCCGAGCACTAATCTCCTTTAAGAGCATAAGTGACCTTGTAATTTACAGGAATGTATGTTTATGTTCAGCATCAGGAAGTGTTGCCATGAACTCATCACAGATGAGAAGAAAGTAATAAAACTAGAATCACTTCCTCCTGGTGGTCGTCTGCCTCCTCCACTCAGACTAGTTTCAGGTTTCATCCCTGTTTATCCAGTCAGAGAA
>NW_019504223.1:0-411 GCF_002814215.2 Seriola lalandi dorsalis
GCACCACAGTGAAGTTTCAGATACAGACTGAAGGTAATTATGATCGCTAGGTCATAAACATGCTTCTATTTATAATCACAAACCGGTTCATAACAAAAAACATTATCAATATATGATGAATTATATATTACCCAGCAGTAAGAAGCCGCAGCCTTGTCAAGCTTCAACATTAAACTGATTAATACACCGATCATTTACATACACTTTATATTACAAATACATAACGAGAACTTACTTCGAGCTCTGAATGTTTGGTTCGTCATCTTTCACGCTGCAAAGAGGAGATACTCAGGAAGTGATAAGAGTGGGGACTTTCTGCATTTCATCTACTTCCCCGCGATGAAATAATATCAACAATGAATTATCCCTCCGAATCTGGAGAAAAATAAACTGTCTTTACTGAAAAACATC
>NW_019504224.1:0-457 GCF_002814215.2 Seriola lalandi dorsalis
CTTTAATATACTATGATGTTTTTTTGACGTTTTATGCCATACTATACTATGATGTTTTTTTGCATTTTTATGCCAAACTATACTATGACATTTTTTTGCATTTTAATGCCTTACTATATCATTTCGTCTTATGCCTTGCCATACTATTATGTTTTCATGACCTTTTATGCCTTAATATACTATGATGTTTTTTTGATGTTTTATGCCATACTATACTATGACGTTTTTGAGCCTTGTTATGCCAAACTATACTATTACATTTTTTGGCATTTTTATGCCTTACATTATCATTATGTCTTATGCCTTGCCATACTATGACGTTTTCATGGCCTTTTATGCCTTAATAAACTATGGTGTTTTTTTGACTTTTTATGCCATACTATACTATGATGTTTTTTGACGTTTTATGCCAAAGTATACCGTAACGTTTTTTAGCAATTTCATGCTTTATTTTTCT
>NW_019504225.1:0-366 GCF_002814215.2 Seriola lalandi dorsalis
TTGATGTTTCCTCCTACAATGCCTTTGTGATTTGGAGAGAGATCAACCCGACCTGGATGTCTCGTAAGCAGAACAAGAGGAGGGTGTTCCTGGAGCAGCTAGGAAAGGCACTTGTAATTCCACTCATTGAAAGAAGGAAGCATGTCCCCCGCACAGAAGCCTCAGCAGCAGTTGTGAAAGCTATTCAGAGTGCAGGAGCTCCTGATCAACCTGAGGATCCAGCTACCACAGCCACTTCCCCAGCTAGGGCAAGTAAGAGGAAGAGATGTCAGTTCTGCCCTCAAAAGAAGGACTGTAAAACACATACTGTGTGCTGCAGGTGTAAGAAATATATCTGCAAAGGCTGTGCACTTGCATACTGCCCTA
>NW_019504226.1:0-575 GCF_002814215.2 Seriola lalandi dorsalis
TTTTTCAGATTGTTGAAACCGGCCTTGAACTCATCTCTTTCTGCAGTCACAGAACTGAAGCTTTGCTGCAGCTTGTCTTTTTCTTTAGTCAGGTCGCTCAGTCTGGTCTCTAACTGTTTCCTCTCTGCAGTTAAAGAATCATAACTGCTCTGCACTTTGTCTCTTTCTGCAGTCACAGAACTGAAGCTTTGCTGCAGCTCATCTTTTTCTTTAGTCAGGTTGCTCAGTCTGGTCTCTAACTGTTTCCTCTCTGCAGTTAAAGAATCATAACTGCTCTGCACTTTGTCTCTTTCTGCAGTTGCAGAACTGAAGCTTTGCTGCAGCTTGTCTTTTTCTTTAGTCAGCTCGCTCAGTCTGGTCTCTAATTGTGTCCTCTCTGCAGTTAAAGAATCATAATTGCTTTGCAGTTTGTCTCTTTCAGCAGTCGCAGAACTGAAGCTTTGCTGCAGCTTGTCTTTTTCTTTAGTCAGGTCGCTCAGTCTGGTCTCTAATTGTGTCCTCTCTGCAGTTAAAGAATCATAATTGCTTTGCAGTTTGTCTCTTTCAGCAGTCGCAGAACTGAAGCTTTGCTGCAG
>NW_019504227.1:0-916 GCF_002814215.2 Seriola lalandi dorsalis
ATCAGATCAAGGTTTTTGAACCTGAAAGTTCTTATAAATGGGTTGTAACTGAACCATAGACAATGTTTAAACATTATAAGAAGGTGCATTATCAGAAAGAGGTCCAAAAAATATCTGATTACAAGCTAAAATTAAAAGACAAAAAGCACCAAAATAGATTTTATGGTTCTCGTAACTTTTGTATTAACGTCAATTCCCACTGTTGTTTGGGGTAAAAATTATTTTTAGTCACTGATGTTTCAAAGTGTTTCACTCAGAACTATAAAGATTATTGTACATCTGTGTGTGTTTTGTATTTTTCAGCTGTTAACCAATAACATTGTGGGTTCTTCCTCCTGTGTCCAGCTCTGGAGATGCAGGTGACCAGATTAATAAGAGTCCATCAGTCTTATACCGAGGCAGAGCTGAAGTGTCTCAGCAGCTGCAGTCCAGCTGGTCGTCTTTCCTATGTCTGGTTCAAGAATGGAGAGCAAATCATGAAGGAGGGAAGTTCTTATAAAGACAGGTTTTATCCTGGAGACGTGATCTCTTGTGCTTTAAGAGGACATGAGAATTACGGCTCTCCCTCAGTGTGTGAGTTTACTCCACTATGTAACCCATCATAACAATAATGTCTGCCCAGGAAAGAATCAACCTCCACTCCTCACTGTGCTTCTCCATCCTTCAAACATATTGATGTTTTCTCCTCCAGATGTTCTGAAGGTGCCGTCTGTGTCAGTGAATCCTCCAGGTGAAATCATGGAGGGCGGTTCAGTGACTCTGACCTGTAACAGTAACTCAGCAGCTAATTACACCTGGTACAAGAAGAACCTACCATTGCCCAACAAAGAACCACAACTTGTCTTCAACTCCATCCAGTCCTCTGACTCTGGACAGTATTACTGTGCAGCTGAGAACGAGCTGGGGAGGAGGACGT
>NW_019504228.1:0-475 GCF_002814215.2 Seriola lalandi dorsalis
CTTCCAGAAGTGATGTGAAGAAACGTCACATGTAGAAACATTAGAGGGGAAATAAGAGTTTAAAATAATTGTTGTTTTTAAATTAATAAGTGATTTAAAAACATTTATCATTTGGTTTCCAACATAGATTTTATAAATCGTTGCTGCGTATTTTAACTGCAGAAGAAGAATCTTATTGTTCAGATGAATTCAAATTGTTTTAACTTTATTTAATGCACATTTTATATACTTGTTAAATGAGCAAATAGAATCTGTCCAAACCTAATTTATGAAGAACCGATTGGCCTTTCACTGTTAACCATCTAACTATTAGTGAATTATAAGAAAAGGATAATATCAGTTTTAATGTTTTCCATGCATTTTTAAAATCCCTATCAGTGGATTTATATGTTTTATAGGAATTTAATTCCCCATTTCCAGCAATAACAGGATTTCCGAAACATCCATGTAAACACAAACATTGGCGTCCTGTGTT
>NW_019504229.1:0-648 GCF_002814215.2 Seriola lalandi dorsalis
AAGGAATCAAATAAAATTGTATTGGAAGACATAAAAATGACAAAAAACGTCATTGTATAGTATGGCATAAAATGTCAAAAAACGTCATAGTATAGTATGGCATAAAATGTCAAAAAAACATTATAGTATATTAAGGAATAAAAGGTCATAAAAACATCATAGTATGGCAAGGAATCAAATAAAATTGTATTGGAAGACATGAAAATGACAAAAAATGTCATTGTATAGTATGGAATAAAATGTCAAACAACATCATAGTATAGTATGGCATAAAATGTCAAAAAAAAATTATAGTATATTAAAGCATAAAACGTCATAAAAACGTCACAGTATGGTAAGGAATCAAATGAAATTGTATAGGAAAGCATAAAAATGCAAAAAAACAGGGTGTTGTGTGGCGTAGTGGTCTAAGCAGGCGCCTCATGTGTAGAGGCTACAGTCCTCGCTGCTGTTGGCTCTGGTTCGAGTCCCGCATCGGACGGCCCTTGCTGCATGTCATTCCCCCTATCTGCCACTCTCCACTGTCCTGTCCAATAAAGGCACAAAAGCCCAAACAATATACTTTAAAAAAATATAAATAAATGCAAAAAAACTTCAGTGTACAGCATGGCATGATAATTTCAAAAAACGTCATTGTATAGTATGGCA
>NW_019504230.1:0-423 GCF_002814215.2 Seriola lalandi dorsalis
CTAAGCAGGCGCCTCATGTGTAGAGGCTACAGTCCTCGCTGCTGTTGGCTCCGGTTCGAGTCCCGCATCGGACAGCCCTTGCTGCATGTCATTCCCCCTATCTGCCACTCTCCACTGTCCTGTCCAATAAAGGCACAAAAGCCCAAACAATATACTTTAAAAAAATATAAATAAATGCAAAAAAACTTCAGTGTACAGCATGGCATGATAATTTCAAAAAACGTCATTGTATAGTATGGCATTAAATGTCAAAAAAATATCATATTATATTAAGGCATGAAAGGTCATAAAAACTTCATAGTATGGTAAGGAATAAAACAACATAGTACAGTAAGGCATAAAAATGCCAGAAAACGTCATTGTATAGTATGGCATAAAATGTCAAAAAACGTAGTATAGTATGGCATAAAATGTCAAAAAAAA
>NW_019504231.1:0-480 GCF_002814215.2 Seriola lalandi dorsalis
TGTCACTGCAGGAATGTGAAGTTGAGCAGCTCTCGTGTTTTGATGATGGACGAGCTTCATTCAGAGCGACTCCTTCCTCTGATCAGAGACTCTCTGGATTCAAAACGATCAGGTTGGAAAGGAAAGGAAAGGAGGAGGTTGGAAAGGAAAGGAAAGGAGGAGGTAGGACAGGAAAGGAAAGGAGGAGGTAGGGAAGAAGCAGGAAAGGAGAAACGAAAGCGTAAAGAAATAAGGGAGAGAATGAAGATATTGGGAAGGAATGGAGGAAAGGGAAGGAGGGAAGGACAAAGGCAGGGAAAGAGGACGTATGAAAGGAAAGAAGGAGTTAAGGAAGGAAAGCAAAGTAAGGAGGAGGCAGGGAAGGAAAGGAGGAACTAGGAAAAGAAAGAAGGAGATAAGGAAAGGAGGACAGCAGCAAGGATTGGAGGTGGCGGAAAAGGAAAGAAGGAGGAAAAGAAAAGGAGAAGAAATGTTGGGAAG
>NW_019504232.1:0-613 GCF_002814215.2 Seriola lalandi dorsalis
TCTGTAATGTTGGATGGAAAACATGGAGCAGCCTGAGAAGACTGTACTGCTGATCTCTGATCAGGTTCAGCTCTCTGAACGAAAGCAGAACCAGCAGACTGACATCTTGGTTCTCCAAGCCCTCTGCCCAGTCCAGAGAGAACTTCTGCACTGAGAAGGTTTTTCCAACGCCAGCAACGCCGTTGGTCAGAACCACTCTGATGGGCCTCTGCTGGTCAGGTGAGACTTTAGAGACGTCTTCTCTCTGTTGCTCAGGTAAGACTTTAGAGACGTCTTCTCTCTGTTGGTCAGGTAAGACTTTAAAGATGTCGTGGCACCTGATTGGAGCATCATGGAGGGTCTTCTTCTTGGAAGTTGTCTCCAGCTGCCTCAGCTCATGTTGGGTATTTACCTCTTCACTCTGTCCCTCTGTGATGTGGAGCTCAGTGTAGATCCTGTTGAGGAGGGTTCCACTTCCTGTTCCATCAGTTCCTTCAGTCACATGTTCACATCTGCTCCTCAGACTGATCTTATGTTGATGTAAAACCTCCTGCAGACCACTATCTGCTGAAAGAGAAGAGACAACGTCAGACTGAAGAAAGAGAATCTGAGAATCTGATGATTATTTTCATCA
>NW_019504233.1:0-470 GCF_002814215.2 Seriola lalandi dorsalis
CAGACTCAGTGAAAAGAACTGCAGACATCTCAGCAAACCTTTGTCTGCAAAGACTCCACAGCTGAAATCCAGTAGTCACACTGATACAGTTTTACAGGAGCTGTACATTGTTTGCTTGTGTCATGTTGTGGCAAAAAGTCATATCAAGTATTTTTAGTATTTCAGCATGTACCTCATGTATTCTTTGGAACGCATTATTGAACTGAGAATAGTTCATTACTATGATTAGTAATTGAGCTCATCAGTGTGACTGGGACAAGAGTCCTGGGAGAAGATTGTGAAACTGAGTTACTGGAATATTTGCTGTTACAAATACATAACACAACAAAATAGCATCAGATTTAGGCTGTTTATCCTTTGTGACTACAAGGTGAGCAGTAGGGATCCTCCCTCCCTACTGTCGCCAAGTGTTTGCTAATGTCTATAATAAATTATGATCTTGGCGCTTTACAAATAAAACTGAATGTTTG
>NW_019504234.1:0-1422 GCF_002814215.2 Seriola lalandi dorsalis
AGTATAGTAAGCCATAAAAATGTCAAAAAACATCATCGTATAGTAAGGCATAAAAATGTCAAAAAACGTCAGTATAGTAAGGCATAAAAATGTCATAGTATAGTAAGCCATAAAAATGTCAAAAAACGTCATAGTATAGTAAGGCATAAAAACGTCATACTATAAAAAGGCATGACACGTCAAAAAACATCATATTATATTAAGTTATAACATGTCAAAAAATATCATAGTGTAGTAGCCATAAAAATGTCAAAAAACGTCATCGTATAGTAAGGCAAAAAAAAGTCAAAAAACGTCATCGTATAGTAAGGCATAAAATTGTCAAAAAACGTCATCGTATAGTAAGGCAAAATATCGTCATAGTATTGTAAGGCATAAAAATGTCAAAAAAACGTCTTAGTATATTAAGGCATAACACACCAAAAAACGTCATAGTATAGTAAGGCACAAAAACGTCATACTATAGAAAGGCATAACACGTCAAAAAACATCATATTATATTAAGGTATAACATTTCAAAAAATATCATAGTATAGTAGCCATAAAAAAGTCAAAAAACGTCATCGTATAGTAAGGCAAAAAATTGTCAAAAAAGGTCATAGTATAGTAAGGCATAAAACTGTCAAAAAACGTCATACTAAAGTAAGGCATAAAAACGTCAAAAAACGTCATAGTAGAGTAAGGCATAAAAATGTCGTAGTACAGTAGGGCATAAAAATGTCATAGTAAGGCACAAAAACGTCATAGTATAGTAAGGCATAAAAATGTCAAAAAAACGTCATACTATAGAAAGGCATAAAATTGTCAAAAAATCGTCATAGTATACTAAGGCATAAAAATGTCAAAAACATGATAGTATAGTGAGGCATAAAAATTTCAAAAAACGTCATAGTATAGTAAGGCATAAAAATGTCGTAGTACAGTAGGGGATAAAAATGTCAAAAAACGTCTTAGTATATTAAGGCATAACACGTCAAAAAACGTCATAGTATACTAAGGCATAACACATCAAAAAACGTCATAGTATAGTAAGGCATAAAAATGTCATAAAACGTCATACTATAGAAAGACATAACATGTCAAAAAACATCATATTATATTATGGTATAACATTTCAAAAAATATAGTATAGTAGCCACAAAAAAGTCAAAAAACGTCATCGTATAGTAAGGCAAAAAAAATGTCAAAAAACGTCATAGTATAGTAAGGCAAAAAATCGTCATAGAATAGTAAGGCATAAAAATGTCATAAAAAAGTCATAGTATAGTAAGGCATAAAAAGTCATAGTACAGTAGGGCATAAAAATGTCAAACGCAAGGCATAAAAATGTCATAGTAAGGCACAAAAACGTCATAGTAAGGCACAAAAACGTCAAAAAACGTCATAGTATAGTAAGGCATAAAAACATCAAAAAACGTCATA
>NW_019504235.1:0-378 GCF_002814215.2 Seriola lalandi dorsalis
AAAGACATAACATGTCAAAAAACATCATATTATATTATGGTATAACATTTCAAAAAATATAGTATAGTAGCCATAAAAAAGTCAAAAAACGTCATCGTATAGTAAGGCAAAAAAAAAAGTCAAAAAACGTCATAGTATAGTAAGGCAAAAAATCGTCATAGAATAGTAAGGCATAAAAATGTCAAAAAACGTCATAGTAGAGTAAGGCATAAAAATGTCGTAGTACAGTAGGGCATAAAAATGTCAAACGCAAGGCATAAAAATGTCATAGTAAGGCACAAAAACGTCATAGTAAGGCACAAAAACGTCAAAAAACGTCATAGTATAGTAAGGCATAAAAACATCAAAAAACGTCATACTATAAAAAAGGCATAACAC
>NW_019504236.1:0-379 GCF_002814215.2 Seriola lalandi dorsalis
AGCATCTGCTAACTGCTCGTCTCCAAAGGACGCTGCTGATTTTATTTAGATAGATAGCCAGCTAGCTAAACTGACATCATATGTTACTTTAACTATTATTACGCTGAACAGAGCAGAAATCATGTGGCTGTTCAACACGGTTCAGTTCTGTATGATAACAACTTATAATGTAGATAGGAAAAAGAGCTGGACTCATCTGTTTCAGGTTCCCTGGTACATTTGCAGTGTGACAATGTCAATGCGGTTTTTTTCTTTGTTCAATTTCAGGTGAAACAGGAAGCTGTATTCACCACTTCATGATCAGCATTGAGGGGCATGACCTTTGTGAGGTCACCCAGCCAGCTGACCGCGCTGGCTGCAGTCTTTTCTACTCACTACA
>NW_019504237.1:0-354 GCF_002814215.2 Seriola lalandi dorsalis
CCCACCCCCACCCCCTCGCCCCAATGTCAGCTGGGATTGGCTCCAGCCCCCCTTTGAAGGATAAGCTGTTTGGCTAATGAATGGATGAATGTATGTTCTAATCAACCAGCTTCACTTTAACTTCAGACAGTTGAACCAGGGGAATTTGACAGGATTACACTGATATACAATAAAGAGTGAGAACTTTTCGCCCGGGAACCTTGGATGGGGCTTTTAGAGGCTGGGTAGCTGGGGGTATCTCTTCCCTGGGTGATCTCTTTGATGGTCCTACCCTCATGTCTTTCAGTCAAGTTATGGAAAAATATGGCATATCAAGAAATGATCTTTTTCGTTACTTTCAGGTGAGAGATTTTA
>NW_019504238.1:0-577 GCF_002814215.2 Seriola lalandi dorsalis
TTAACTTCAGACAGTTGAACCAGGGGAATTTGACAGGATTACACTGATATACAATAAAGAGTGAGAACTTTTCGCCCGGGAACCTTGGATGGGGCTTTTAGAGGCTGGGTAGCTGGGGGTATCTCTTCCCTGGGTGATCTCTTTGATGGTCCTACCCTCATGTCTTTCAGTCAAGTTATGGAAAAATATGGCATATCAAGAAATGATCTTTTTCGTTACTTTCAGGTGAGAGATTTTATTGTAAAGGATACATCTCTGCTTGCTGATACGAATGTCACACAGATAGAGAAACAAGTACTTCTCTCTCAGGGCCATGCTTCCATTAAAAACTTTTATACCGGTCTGAGAGACAGTTCAAATCTCAGTGCTCGGATGCTGGGGGTGGTCTGGGAGAGGGAACTGGGTGTTGTGATTACTGAGGAGATGTGGGAGGACATCTGGGATAATGCGAGAAGAATAACTGTTTGTAACCGGACAAGAGCGATGCAATTTAAGATACTGCAGAGAGCACATGTTGGTCCAAACCGTCTCTCCAAATACAGGAAGGATGTCTCTCCATTCTGTCTTAAATGTAAGA
>NW_019504239.1:0-361 GCF_002814215.2 Seriola lalandi dorsalis
CCACCAAAGGAGGAGTTGACAATCTGGACAAAGTCACAGCAACATACAGCTGCCAGCGCAAGACTGCCCATTGACCTTTGGTGATTTTCTACAACATTGTGGACGTGTCTGCTTACAATGCCTATGTCCTGTGGACTGAAATCAACCAGCAATGGAATGCCGACAAATTGTAGCAACGTCGGCTTTTCCTGGAAGAACTCGGCAAAGCACTTGTCACTCCCAAGATCCAGACGCGAGCCAGGCCAGCTCGATCCCCAGCAGCAACAGCTGTCATTGAAAAGGTCAAGCTCAGGTCACCCAACCAACATCCAGTGGACACAGGTGAAAAGAAATGGAAAAGATGCCAGGTCTGTCCCTCCCG
>NW_019504240.1:0-345 GCF_002814215.2 Seriola lalandi dorsalis
TTTTATGCCATAGTATACTATGACATTTTTATGATGTTTTATGCCTCACTATACTATGACGGTTTATGACGTTTTATGCCTTAATATACTATGATGTTTTTGTGACATTTTATGCCTTACTATACTATGTTTTTGTGACATTTTATGCCTTACTATACTATGATGTTTTTTTGCCTTACTATACTATGACATTTTAATGCCTTACTATACTATGACATTTTTATGCCTTACTATACTATGACGTTTTTGTAAAATTTTTATGCCTTACTATACTATGACGTTTGTGTAATTTTATGCCTTACTATACTATGACATTTTTATGCCTTACTATACTATGACATTTTT
>NW_019504241.1:0-411 GCF_002814215.2 Seriola lalandi dorsalis
GCCCCTTTCAGTCGGGCCCCTGACCTATTAAACAAGTTGTTCAATAGTTAAATCTGAACCCGCATAAAGTACCGGCAGCAAACCAGCAACCAAAACAACAACAGAGACATAGATAGGTGTCGCCTCAATAAAAATACCAGATATGTTTTGTCAGACAGCTTTTCTCTTTGTGTTCAGTCACAGATATAATCACCTACCGGAACAGCAGAAATGCTTTATTGTCAGAGGATTTATGGAGATGTATTATCAAATTGATTATGCAGAGTTTTTCGTCATAGTTCCCATTTTGCAATAAATACATTTTAAAAAATCCTTATTGAGAGAAAAAGGCTCCACTACAAGTGAAAATCCTTCTTAATCATTTTACCAGAGTAAAAGTCCACAAGTGTTATTAGTCAAATATAGTTAAAG
>NW_019504242.1:0-638 GCF_002814215.2 Seriola lalandi dorsalis
TAATACACTATGCTGTTTTTTTGACGTTTTATGCCATACTATACTATGACGTTTTTTTGACATTTTTATAACATACTATACTATGATGTTTTTTTGGCATTTTTATGCCTTAAAATACTATTTCCTTTGATGCTTTACCATACTATGACGTTTTTATGACTTTTTATGCCTTAATACACTATGCTGTTTTTTTGACGTTTTATGCTATACTATACTATGACATTTTTTGTTATATTTATGCCTCCCTATCCTCTATAATCTTATTCTCTACCATAATATGACATTTGTATGACCTTTTATGCCATAATATACTATGCTTTTTTTTTGACGTTTTATGCCATACAATACTATGACGTTTTTTGACATTTTTATGACATACTATACTATGATGTTTTTTTGCATTATTATGCCTCCCTATCCTATGTAATCTTATTCTGTACCATTCTATGACGTTTTTATGACTTTTTATGCCTTAATACACTATGCTGTTTTTTTGACATTTTATGCCTTAAAATACTATTTCCTTTGTTGCTTTACCATACTATGACGTTTTTATGACCTTTTATGCCATAATATACTATGATATTTTTTTTGACGTTTTATGCCATACTATACTATGACGTTTTTTGGTATTATTA
>NW_019504243.1:0-441 GCF_002814215.2 Seriola lalandi dorsalis
TCATAGTATAAAAAGGCATAAAAAGTCATAAAATTGTCATAGTATGGTAAGGCATGAAAAAAAATAATATAGTAAGGCATAAAAAGTAATAAAACAACATATTGTAAAAAGGTTGAAAAACGACATAGTATAGTATGGCATAAAAAGTCAAAAAAATGTCATTTTATAATGAGGCATAAAAAGTCGTAAAATTCTCATGGTACGATAAGGCATTAAACAAATATTATAGTAAGGCATAAAAATGCATAAAAACTGCATAGTGTAATTAGGCATAAAAACGACATAGTATAGTATGGCATAAAAAGTCAAAAAAATGTCATAGTATAAAAAGGCATAAAAAGTCATAAAATTGTCATAGTATGGTAAGTCATGAAAAAAAATAGTATAGTAAGGCATAAAAAGTAATAAAACAGCATATTGTAAAAAGGTTGAAAAAACGAC
>NW_019504244.1:0-1020 GCF_002814215.2 Seriola lalandi dorsalis
ATGGCAAGGCATTAATCGTCATCGTATATTAAGGCATAAAAATGACAAAAAACGTCATAGTATAGTATGGCATAAAATGTCAAAAAAACATCATAGTATATTAAGGCACAAAATATCATAAAAACATCATAGTATGGTAAAGCATTAAAAGTCATAGTATATTAAGGCATAAAAATGACAAAAAACGTCATAGTATTTTAAGGCACAAATTGTCATAAAAACATCATAGTATAGTAAGGCATCAAACGTCATAGTCTATTAAGGCATAAAAATGACAAAAAACATCATAGTATAGTATGGCATAAAATGTCAAAAAAACATCATAGTATATTAAGGGACAAAATATCATAAAAACATCATAGTATGGTAAAGCATTAAAAGTCATAGTATATTAAGGCATAAAATGTCATATAAAACATCATAGTATGGTAAATCATTAAACGTCATACTATAGTATGGCATAAAATGTCAAAAAAACATCATAGTATGGTAAGGCATTAAACATCATAGTATATTAAGACATAAAAATGACAAAAAACGTCATAGTATAGTATGGCGTTATATGTAAAAAAATGTCATAGTATAGTATGGCATAAAATGTCATAAAAACATCATAGTATTTTAAGGCACAAAATGTCCTAAAAACATCATAGTATGGCAAGGCATTAATCGTCATCGTATATTAAGGCATAAAAATGACAAAAAACGTCATAGTATAGTATGGCATTATATGTCAAAAAAAATGTCATAGTATAGTATGGCATAAAATGTCAAAAAAACATCATAGTATTTTAAGGCACAAATTGTCATAAAAACATCATAGTGTAGTAAGGCATTAAACGTCATAGTCTATTAAGGCATAAAAATGACAAAAAACGTCATAGTATAGTATGGCATAAAATGTCAAAAAAACATCATAGTATATTAAGTCATAAAATGTCATAAAAACATCATATTATGGTAAGCCATTAAACATCATAGTATATTAAGACATAAAAATGACAAAAAACTTCATAGTAT
>NW_019504245.1:0-424 GCF_002814215.2 Seriola lalandi dorsalis
GAAGACATGAGGTGATGAAGACATGAGCACATGAAGACATGAGGTGATGAAGACATGAGGTGATTAGGACATGTGGTGATGAAGACATGAGGTAATGAAAACATGAGGTGATTAGGACATGAGGTGATGAAGACATGAGGTGATTAGGACATGAGGTGATGAAGACATGAGGTGATGAAGACATGAGGTGATTAGGACATGAAGACATGAGGTGATGAAGACGAGGTGATTAGGACATGAGCACATGAAGACATGAGGTGATGAAGACCTGAGGTGATTAGGACATGAGATGATTAGGACATGAGGGGATTAGGACATGAGGACATGAAGATGAGGTGATTAGGACATGAGGTGATTAGGACATGAGGGGATTAGGACATGAAGACATGAGGTGATTAAGACATGAGGTGATGAAGACATGAGG
>NW_019504246.1:0-497 GCF_002814215.2 Seriola lalandi dorsalis
GTTTTTACCTGAAATCTGATATAATCACTCAGAAAACATATACCGTATTTTCCGAGCTAAAAGCCGCACTTAAAAGCCTTTAATTTTCTAAAAAAATGACAGTGCGCCTTATAATTCGGAGCGCCTTATATATGGATTAATTCTGGTTGTTATGGCTACCGTAGTCAGGAGCGTTGCGGAGTAATACATGTGCTTCACCATAATATTACAGTGTGTGTGTATAAAGACCCCAAAATGGCACCTGTCAAGAGACACGCTTACGATGCGGACTTCAAACTCAGGTGTTACTCAGTCACGCAGTAGAACATGGGAATAGAGCAGCTGCGAGAGAATTCAACATTAATGAATCAATGGTACGGAAGTGGAGGCGAGATGACGAGAGGGATCCGGGCATGCTGGATGCCGTAATCGCCCAACTGTTATGCTAACGTTTGATTTAGATCAGACTGTGTTTTTTTTACGTGTTACAACTGAACAAGGTTGGGAGTTATTGTGAA
>NW_019504247.1:0-526 GCF_002814215.2 Seriola lalandi dorsalis
AATAATGTGCATTAAGTGAGAAAAATGACATAGTATAGTATGGCAAAAAAAGTGAAAAAATGGCATATGGTATTGAGGCATAAAACAATCAAAAAAGGTCATAATATACCAAGGAATAAAGATGTTATTGTATATTAAAGCCTAAAAAGTGATAAAAATGACATAGTATTGTTTGGCAAAAAAAGTAAAAAACGACATAGTATAGTATGGCAAAAAAAATGGAAAAATGGCATATTGTATTGGGCCATAAAACAATCATAAAAGGTCATAATATACTAAGGAATAAAGATGTCATAGTATAATAATGTGTATTAAGTGAGAAAAATCATATAGTATAGTATGGCAAAAAAAGTGAAAAACGACATAGTATAGCATGGCAAAAACATGAAAAAATGGCATATTTTATTGAGGCATAAAACATTCATAAAAGGTCATAATATACTAAGGAATAAGGATGTCATTATATATTGAAGCCTAAAAGTGAGCTAAACAACATAGTATGGTATGGCAAAAAAAGTGGAAAAAA
>NW_019504248.1:0-710 GCF_002814215.2 Seriola lalandi dorsalis
TTTATTGAGGCATAAAACATTCATAAAAGGTCATAATATACTAAGGAATAAGGATGTCATTATATATTGAAGCCTAAAAGTGAGCTAAACAACATAGTATGGTATGGCAAAAAAAGTGGAAAAAACGACATAGTATAGTATGGCAAAAACATGAAAAAATGGCATATTTTATTGAGGCATAAAACAATCATAAAAGGTCATAATATACTAAGGAATAAAGATGTCATAGTATAATAATGTGTATTAAATGAGAAAAACGACATAGTATAGTATGGCAAAAACATGAAAAAATGGCATAGTATATTAAGGCTTAAAAACATCAACAAACGTCATAATATGATCAGGTATACACATGTCACAGTATAATAATGTGCATTAAGTGAGAAAAATGACATAGTATAGTATGGCAAAAAAAGTGAAAAACGACATAGTATAGTATGGCAAAAAAAAATGAAAAAATGGCATAAGGTATTGAGGCATAAAACAATCAAAAAAAGTCATAATATACTAAGGAATAAAGATGTCATAGTATATTAAAGCCTAAAAAGTCATAAAAATGACATAGTATTGTTAGGCCTAAAAAGCGAAAAAAAACGACATAGTATAGTATGGTAAAAACATGCAAAAATGGCATAGTGTATTGAGGCATAAAACAATCATAAAAGGTC
Organism: Seriola lalandi dorsalis; assembly: GCF_002814215.2. NCBI lineage: Eukaryota > Metazoa > Chordata > Actinopteri > Carangiformes > Carangidae > Seriola > Seriola lalandi. The sequence goes on from NW_019504248.1 coordinate 669, forward strand.
ATAATATACTAAGGAATAAAGATGTCATAGTATAATAATGTG
>NW_019504249.1:0-366 GCF_002814215.2 Seriola lalandi dorsalis
TATGACGTATTTTAACGTTTTTATGACATACTATACTATGACGTTTTTATGACATTTTATGCCTTACTATACTATGACATATTTTGACCTTTTTATGCCATACTGTATTATGACGTTTTATGACATTTCTACGCCTTTCTATACTATGACGTTTTTGTGCCTTACTATACTATGACGTATTTTGACTTTTTTATGCCTTACTATACTATGACGTTTTTATGACATTTTATGCCATTCCATACTATGACGTATTTTGACGTTTTTATGCCTTACTATACTATGACGTTTTATGACATTTTATACATTACTATACTACGACGTATTTTGACATTTTATGCCTTGCTATACTATGACGTTTTTATGACG
>NW_019504250.1:0-379 GCF_002814215.2 Seriola lalandi dorsalis
TGAGGATTAAAACACATGACCTCAAAACCTTTGACAAGTCTTCCAGCAGCTGGAGAGACTGGGACAGAAACAAGAACCACTTCTTCTCTTGGAGAATTTCAGTCTTTCCTCTGGACATTGGCTTTCAAAGTTAAATCTCTGTCTCAGGATTGAACCAACAACCTCCAAACTTGTAGAGAGTCATCGACCACCTGGAGCCTCTTGGACAAAGACACTGTAAACCTCATTTCTTACAACCTTTCAGTCTTTCCTCTGGACATAAACCTTCATCACTGAGAGCCTCAGGAACATTTCACTGACTGTCTTTGTCTTTTCTCAGACCTTTAAAACAAACTGTGAAAACATTTTAGTTTGAACTGAATCAGCTCAGTCGTCCTCA
>NW_019504251.1:0-562 GCF_002814215.2 Seriola lalandi dorsalis
TGCCTTACTATACTATGACGTTTTATGCCTCGTTATACTATGACGTTTTTTAATATTTTTTTACTTCAAAATATTATGACATTTTTTGATGTTTTTATGCCTTAGTATACTATGACGTTCTGGGCCTTATAATGACATGACATATTTTGCCATTTCTATGCCTTAGTATACTATGACGTTTCATGCCTTACAATACTATGATGTTTTTGTATATTTTCATGCCTTAAAATCACGTGACATTTTTCATGTTTTTATGCCTTAGTATACTATGACGTTTCATGCCTTACAATACTATGATGTTTTTGTATATTTTCATGCCTTAAAATCACGTGACATTTTTTCATGTTTTTATGCCTTAGTATACTATGACGTTTTATGCCTTACTATACTATAAGGTTTTTTTTATATTTTTATGCTTTAAAATAGTATGACATTTTTTCACATTTTTATGCCTTAGTATACTATGACGTTTTATGCCTTATTATACTATGACGTCTTTTTCCATTTTCATGCCTTAGTATACTATGACATTTTATGCCTTACTATACTATGACGTTTTTTT
>NW_019504252.1:0-371 GCF_002814215.2 Seriola lalandi dorsalis
TGTCTGAAACAACAGCCATCTGTGTACATTTCCACTTCAGGATTTACCAAAGGTGTTTCACTCAAATCAGTCCTCACCTTGGTCCTGTCCTGTGTAACTGTTATACAACAATGTGGTGTCCCTTCCAATATTTGTTCTGCCATATTGATTCCTTGATGTACAAATGTTATGTGTGGTTGTGTTAGCACTTTGAGAATCCTGCTCTGTCTTAGTGGTGTCAGTGTGAATGCAGAGGATGTCACAAATGCAACTGTAGCGTGAGAGGTTAAGATTATCAGTGGGTGGTGCATGACTACATGTGCAATTTCTTCTGTCAATTTAGCTACTGCTGCTGCATATCTGACACATGAAGCGGCTCTTTTTTCCTGTAC
>NW_019504253.1:0-418 GCF_002814215.2 Seriola lalandi dorsalis
TTCTCAAACAGACTAACATCTTTTCCACGACCACGGGATGTGTCTTTCGACATGGTTGTTTAAGCAATGAGAGGCAACTCATTGCACCAGTTGGGGATAAATAACTTGTTGCCAGCTGAAAGATAATCGCCCATGCAGTAATTATCCAATAGGAGGCTCGTACCTATTTGCTTAGTTAAATCCAGGTGGCGACTTTTTTTTTGGCCAGGCAGTGTACTTGACAGTACACAGATACTGAGTACAAGTTCTGTTTGCTGTTTCTTGCAGGTCATGAATTTGGTGAGGAGCGGAGCTGGCTGGCTGCGGACGAGGAAGTAGGGCAATACATACTTGTGCACATACACATATATGAGAATGCATATCTATTCAGACCTGTAACCCATGTCTTAGACTTTTTCACACAGCTATATATTTTTTT
>NW_019504254.1:0-324 GCF_002814215.2 Seriola lalandi dorsalis
CAGTACACAGATACTGAGTACAAGTTCTGTTTGCTGTTTCTTGCAGGTCATGAATTTGGTGAGGAGCGGAGCTGGCTGGCTGCGGACGAGGAAGTAGGGCAATACATACTTGTGCACATACACATATATGAGAATGCATATCTATTCAGACCTGTAACCCATGTCTTAGACTTTTTCACACAGCTATATATTTTTTTTTTTCTCACCGTTGAGCGAGTGAGTTTCAGCTCTAATGCTGCTACTGTCTGTAATATGTTTCTATTTAGATTATTTGTCAGGATATTTTTTTGTTATTATTGTCCGAGTCTGGTTTTAACTAATGCT
>NW_019504255.1:0-397 GCF_002814215.2 Seriola lalandi dorsalis
AAGCTAACACGCCGGCATGCTATCAAACTGGTGCCGGCTGTAAACTGCTCCGTGGAGGAGGCCAGTTTAGCGGTGGGAGAGGTGGTGGGATGCGGGAGTGTGCGGTCTGCCTCCCGCATGCACGGAGCCATTGTGATCTTTTTAGACAGTACAGAGAAAGTCAACGCTGTGGTGGAGACAGGTGTCGTTATTCACGAAACCTTTGTCCCTGTCCTCCCGCTGGTTAGTCCAGCTAAAAGGATCACAATCTCTAACGCTCCCCCGTTTATTAAAAATGACACCCTGTCCTCTGCACTGGCTCGATATGGACAACTGGTGTCTCCCATTAAGATGGTGTCTCTAGGCTGCAAGTCTCCCCTGCTGAAACATGTGGTGTGTCACCGCAGACAGGTGTTCA
>NW_019504256.1:0-436 GCF_002814215.2 Seriola lalandi dorsalis
TAGTCCAGCTAAAAGGATCACAATCTCTAACGCTCCCCCGTTTATTAAAAATGACACCCTGTCCTCTGCACTGGCTCGATATGGACAACTGGTGTCTCCTATTAAGATGGTGTCTCTAGGCTGCAAGTCTCCCCTGCTGAAACATGTGGTGTGTCACCGCAGACAGGTGTTCATGGTGTTGAAAGAAAACACTGAGCTGAACCTCAGCTTTAATTTTAAGGTGGACGGGTTTAATTATATGGTTTACGCTTCGTCTGACACCATGAAATGTTTCGGTTGTGGGGCAGAGGGACATTTGCTCCGTTCCTGCCCGGAGCGGGAAGCGGTGCGGCGGCCGGCTGCTGCTGGGGGGCCGGCGGCCCCTCGTCGGGGGACGGAGCCGGAGCCGGTGGCTCCGGTAGCTCCGGTGGCTCCGGCTTCTGCTGTTCCGGCTCCC
>NW_019504257.1:0-383 GCF_002814215.2 Seriola lalandi dorsalis
TATAGTAAGGCAAAAAAAAAAAAGTAAAAAAAAAAAAAGTCATAAAAACGTCATGGTATAGTAAGGCGAAAAAAAGGTTAAAAAAACGTCATAAAAACGTCATAGTATAGTAAGGCGAAAAAAAGTCATAAAAATGTCACAGTATAGTAAGCTTAAAAAAAATGTCATAAAAACGTTACAGTATAGTAAGGCAAAAAAAAAGTCATAAAAACATTACAGTATAGTAATCAATTTTTGTTATTTTATTGCTCTTATTGTTCTTTTATTATTATTTTTTTTTAATTGTTTTTCATTTATTTATCTCTTCACTTATTATCTGTTGTAAAGCACTTTGGTACGCCGAAAGGATTGTTGTAAAGGGCTTTATAAATAAAGTACATTTA
>NW_019504258.1:0-388 GCF_002814215.2 Seriola lalandi dorsalis
CACTTACAGAGCACATACACACAGACGCAGTGGAGAGAGAGTGAGCTGCTAGCCGCCATGCAGACTGGTAAAACAAATCTGTCATGTCTCATCTTCAGGTTGGAGCTCCTGTAAAAGTGTCAGAGCCACCGTGTGAGACGCTTCGATCTGTGATTGTGTGTTTTTAAATCTCATTTCAGGGCAGCAACTCACTCAGAGGAAGGTGTAGCTGTGGTGTTTCTGGTGTAACAGCACCATGCTGGAAAGGTGACAGGTGTGTTTACAGTGTCTGTGCTCTGAAAGACGTTACAGCAGGAAAAGGGGTCAGTGTGTTAGCCCGGGTGTTGTGTTTAGATCACTGCCGATAGGAGCCGATTAATACTTGGGTCTGAATGCTTTTGCAAATGAG
>NW_019504259.1:0-1695 GCF_002814215.2 Seriola lalandi dorsalis
GAAACAGCAGCAAAGACTTTGTCACGTTCTGTCAGATTATTTGTCCAATATTTGCATGAAAAATCCTCCAAAAGGCACCAACACTACAATCACAGTAGAGAGGTCACGTTCAGTGACTCGAATTAGCCGAGGTGACGCCTAGCAGACAGCTAGTGGCCTGTGACAGTACCCACCTGTCACTCAAAGTGACCACGCCCTCAATTACTCATAACTTTAAGCCCTATACAGAAATGTAATACATGACTTTTAAAAGGAAGAAACCTCGGACAGACGCAGACTCATGGTGGGCGGCCGTCTGCCTCGACCGGTTGGGTTGAGAGGAGAGGAATGGGGGAAAGAGGAGAGAGAGATAGAGAGGAGGGGAGAGACCAGCTGTATATACTGTTAGATGTGATACCTTTGGTGTAATGGTGTTATCACCATTGTGATGGATGGATGGAGAAAGGGAAAGAAAGAAGAGGAAGAGTGGAGAGATGGAGAGAGAAGAGGTAAGGGTTAAGGGAAGGGGTGGGGTTATGAGGGGAGAAAGGAGGTTACTCCTCTCTCGTCTTTTTTTCTCGTACGTCTTCTTTTCCCTCTTCTCTTGCTCCTGCTGTTCTCTCTTTTCAGTCTTTCCTTCACCTTCTCAAATGCCCTTTTCTCTTTCTTCTCTCTGGCTTCCCTCTCTTTCCTCTCCTTCCTCAGTCTCTTTTCTTCCTCCTTCTTTGTCTTCTTTCGCTCTTTCTTGAGCTACGCTTCTCCTTGTCCGTCATTTGGCCGAGTTCCTAGAAAAGAGAGAAAACATATATTGAGTATTTTCTCTGAACAAGCTGTCAATGCAACAAGTCATTACTCAATCAAAATGATCAGATGAGGTGGCGTACCTGGAGCTCTATGTTCTTCTGTGTCAGCAGCTGGATCTTTTCCTCCATTTGGCTCATTTTGCCGAGCCACTGCTCCTCCATCTTTTGGGCCTCTCTCTCCAGCTCCTGTGCTCTCTGGACACTTGCCTCCTTTGCCAGATCACACTTTTCCAGGATGACCTGGCTCACCTTCTTGTCCATCTCTTGTCCAAGTTTTTGTCTTGGTGGCCACCTCCTCCTGTCTCAAGAACCCTCTGGTCTTTTCATTCTCCATCGACCACGACACGTCGAACTTTTCACATCGGTTCTGCCAGTGGACTTTGGCCTTGTTGTACTCCACCTGCTGGGTATGGAGAGTTTCCTGAAGGGAGCGGGTTTCTGCCTCATTTCTCTCCACCTCTGTCTGACCTGGCTGTTGCTGAGCCTTGGTCAGTTTTTGTTTTTCCTCCTCCCAACTCTGCTGCTTGATGGTCATCTTCACTCTCAAATCATAATTTTCATTGGCCAGCTCCTTGTTTTGTGTTTGAGCTTCCAGCAGAGCTTTTCTGAGCGTGTGCAGGACTCTGCTGGGAACAATACATTTTTGCTTCATGAAGAGGTTAATCCAGATCTCAGCCCAGTTGAGCAGCTATGGGAGTTTTGAACTAATGTGTTACACAATGTCCTCCATCATCAGAACACCAAATGTGAAAATAATCTGACCTGTAGAGTCTTTGACAAAGAGCAGCTGTTTTGAAGGCTGCTTTTTACTTCAGTTTGGTTTTCACATCCAGCGGACACAAAAAAAAAAAAAAGGGCACAAAATGGCCAATGTAACATCTGTGAAATATTTCAACAGCAATTTCACTGGAGC
>NW_019504260.1:0-680 GCF_002814215.2 Seriola lalandi dorsalis
TTTACACATACAAACATTTGTAGGACATGCAGGCTTGGAATTATATGGGTTCTGTCAGATTTTTTTTTTTTTTATATTCAGTATTGATGGTACTTGTATGGAGCCTTTTTGAGTTTGAATTTTTGAGATCAGGTTTTCAGAAATGTAGAAAAGAAGCATGATTACTTAAACTATGTAGTGACAGAAAGATGCAGCCTTCCTTGAGACTTCCTCTTGAACTGTATTACAAAGATGGAAGAGTATTTTACTGCCTTTTGCGCATTTATAGGAGCTTTATAATAAAATAATCTCCTTTATTACCCAGCTCTTCTCCTTGGTTAGACACCTGCCTTTGGTACCAGGCTTCTCTAATAGGGACAGAAATTAACTTAATGGTATTGATATTTACAAATTATTTAATCGACTCCCTGATGAGAGAGAGAAACAGGAAGTGCAAGTCAGTGTACTGAGAAAAGGAGAAGTAAAACCAAAACTTTATTTGGTAAATATGTACTGTTAGTAATATTAGTTAGAGTTACACTGCAGCCAGGATCATCAGCTAAGTCTGACTGCCAGAGATGAACCTGTGACAGCTGCCTCATTTGAGCAGGACTAGTGCCGGTTTAATGCAACGTACGTAGACCCTTGTCATAAGCACGTCGCCTATGACGACAGTGGCACATTGACTAAAACAAATAAAA
>NW_019504261.1:0-357 GCF_002814215.2 Seriola lalandi dorsalis
AGAGAAAATGCTTTTTGTAAATCAAATTTGAGACTTTGTGATACCTTCTAAACTGAAACTGAATTCATTCCAGTTTTCCAGACTTGCAGATACTCTGAACAATGTCACAAGTTCTTTTAGTTTATGGGCGTTCGTGTATGTGCAGGGCGAGAACTCACCGAGTCGTACTCTGAATTTCAGGTTGTTTTCGAGGCAGTGAGCGGCCGTCAGGACCCAGCTCTCGTCGATGAGGACGCCTCCACAGCTAAATTGTCCTCTGGGGTTCAGCAACAGCACCTGCACACAAACGGCTGCAGTGTTCATTTGTGGAGTTTGTGTGTGAGAAATGAAAACACCTGCAGCTGCTGTTTTCAATGG
>NW_019504262.1:0-1522 GCF_002814215.2 Seriola lalandi dorsalis
TGATCATTTTGGCTGTGTTACAGCTGAAGGTATGGATTTCTGCAAGAAAGTGTCTTTTTTGACATATTTTTAAAATCTAATGTCAGTTACTGTTACAGTCTATTATACACTGGTAACACATTTTGTACCCTCTGGGGTTCCTCGCGTCCAAAAAAGGACACACAAAGAAAAGGCTATAAAATCATCATATATCAATATTTTTTCTGCTTTTTTTGTATACATCTCTTAAACCACTTCAGTTCTGCTCAAACCTATCAAATGTTTATTAGCTTTCAGGATTTTAAAACAACAAAGAATATGAGATATTTCCCACATAATACATGGTGGAGGGATGTGACATAGTTTTATATCAGAGTCTTTTATATATAGACATTTCTCAAAACCAGAATATGATCAGGGTGACTTTTGAACACTGGAAATAAATCATGTACTCATCCCGGCAGTAGCCCCCGTGGCACTCAAAATTTCCCTGGAATTTTCTAGTTATACTTAAAGTCCAGGCTCAACATGTTTGTCAGTAAAGATGGTGGCTGTAATCACTCCTCCTGTCTGTGGCTGGCTCATCCCCTCCTACACCAGGACACAGCTTGGTATGAGGAAACAGTGAGCTTCCTACAAAAAGCGTAATTTACACACTGTGTCTCACTGTAACTGAAGCCTCAGTAACTAGCTGAACTTTGGAAAGTGTTTTTGCACAGAGCTGGGACCACGTCTGTGAAGTCACATTACGTCCTATGGCCAATCTGGATGGGTCTTTAAATGTACATATTGTGAGACATGTGAGTACTGTATTCAGACAGACTTGAGAAAAGGGGAAAGTGTAAAATTCACCCAGAGGAGTTAAAAATGTGAAGGGAGGTGAGGTATATCTATACAGTCAAATTACACATTTTGTTGATTTTTGCAGCAAACATAAACAATGATACTCTCTACAAATGTTCAACGCTTCATGATTTTCTTAGGCCTGAACTGACTCATAGGACTCATGAGGCAGGTGCATCGTCAGTAGGTATTATCAGCTCAACAACCACAGGCTCCTCTAGGAAACTGATTGAGGATCTGAGAATTAATCTAACTGATGCTACAGAGCAGAGGATGCTATTTAATTATTCCTGATTCTATAACATCTCCAAAAACCTGGAGGGTCAAACCAACTGGTAGCAACACCAGAGAAATAACACGGAAATGCAGAACGTTATTGGAAAAATGACACATTGCTGGTGTCATATGAAATTCAGATCTGATGTCCACATATCATTACTCAGTAAATGATGCCAGGTCCTCATGTTTCTTCAATATCATCATAACAAACAAAACAACAAACTAAAGCCTGTCTTATGATCTGTGAGCTATTTGGCTGTCTTTACAAACTAAATAAAATACATCAGTCTCCAGATCAGTCATGTGATGCCTCTGTATACCACAACCCCTCTGCCTCACTCAGTCATAGAGGCAAAGCAGAACCCCACATGACTGCAGAGCAGGTGCAGCGGTATTGTCCCATTCCTCTAACTCATCTGCT
>NW_019504263.1:0-635 GCF_002814215.2 Seriola lalandi dorsalis
CATGAAGCCGGGATGATTGACAGTGCTGCAATGTCGTTTTCTCACCTAATCGACACTCTTGGTGTTGATACGATTCCTTTCTCCCTCTTCCCTCATCAGCTGTCCTCAACTCCCTGTTCCCTCGCCGTGTTTAAAACCACTTCTCCACTCGTTCATGAGCAAAGTGCGGCATTAAAAGAGTTTTCTAGTGTGCACTACAAATTCTGCTGAAATTTGCTTTACTTCATTAAGTTAGTGGGAAAGATGTATACCTTTGCTGGCCACAGTGCTGCTGTGTAAGATGGCTGGTTACACGAGCCTTCGAGAAGTCATATTCTAACCCTCATCCCAACCAGGTCAGTATCATGTATCTAATAAGAAAACAAACCTATTTGCTTTCTTGCCAAGAGACTGGAAGCAGGGGGAAACAGCTAGCCTTACATTTAAATAAAAGCTAACAGTTAATATGTTTAGAGGGACTGAATGATGTTTCAAATTAACGTATTGAGGAAACGTTAAAATATGTATTTGGAAAGTTGCAGTTATGTTGATATTGAATGTATTGGCAAAGTGTGGACAGACAACATATTAGTTTCCTGCTAGATATCCAATGTTGCAGTATAATATTTGCTTGTAGTGATAACAGCAATGTTAAC
>NW_019504264.1:0-1092 GCF_002814215.2 Seriola lalandi dorsalis
ATCTGTTCAACTATCAAAAGATTCAGCCTCTTCAGCAGATGTATCCCTACTTTCAAGTTTTTGATACCATTAATCATTTTTGAAATAATAAGCTTTTTCTGCAATTTTTTACAATGTAAATGAATGGAGATGATGTTCAACTCCTTCAAAACTTCATTGTCTTTGAAATTCAACTTCTGGAGCATACTGTCAGCTACAGACTTCATTCAAACTTTAAACTGTTCACAAGACTTTCGGCTATGAAGTGATTACTCAGCTTATTGATATCTTTACTTAAAATTTTGACTGTTTAGGATGAAGTTCATCTTTCTGTTACTTATACAAATGATTACTTCTTCACATTTGTAAGGCATTTTATTCCTACTTCCACCTTTGTAAGTAATTTAGCTTTCAATTGTTTCAACAACATGATTCACTTCTCAGCTTTTGCAGCTAATGGACTTCAGCTCTTCCACTACAACATTTTGGCATTACATTTTTTAAAGCACTGTACTTCAGTTAATATGAGTTGCTTTTTCAACAATTTTAACATTGTGTCAGAATCTCCTTCAGGTGTGACATTAAAAGTTTTGCTTGTACATTTCTTCTTATTTATGTTTTTTTCAGCCAATTTAGGCCATTTAGCTTCCAACAGCATCTTAGGCCTTTTTCAACCATTTCATACCATTCAACCTCCAACTTACAATTTCTGCTTTTAATCTTCAGCCATTACTTGAGCTACTTTAACATTACTTTCAGCTTCTTCAGCATTGCTTCATCAATCTAATTCAGCTCTCAGCATTCACACTATTGTTATTCATCTTTATTATTATTATTCTTATACCTTTTTACCGCCTCTAACTATTCCTTCATACTTTTGGTTTGGGTGTGTATCGCATGGAATGTTCGAGTCTAGAATGGATGACATCATGGCTAGAGTGGGATAAGCTCTAGAACTCCTCTGAAAAAAACCTGTTTAACTCGTCCTCACGGCCACATATTTTAATCTTCACACATCGTGGCTTCCTCAATACCCTAGCACAGAGACTTACAGAATTTGAACATGAGCCTCAAAGTGATGGGAATCCCCTCCACTTCTCCCATTACCTGCAA
>NW_019504265.1:0-939 GCF_002814215.2 Seriola lalandi dorsalis
ACACACCATCTTAAAGATACCACCTTAAATACACCACCATGAAGATACCACCTTAAACACTTTTAAGATGGCAACTTAAAGACAGCAAGTAATAAACACCACCTTAGAAACGCCACCTTAAAGATGCCGCCTGAAAAATACCACCTTAAACATGCCGCCTTAAACACACTATTGTAGAGATACCACCTTAAATACACCACCATGAAGATACCACCTTAAACACTCCACTTTTAAGATAGCAGCTTAAAGACAGAAGCTAATACACGCCACTTTAATGACATCGCCTTAGAGATTCCACCTTAAATACGCCCCCATTAAGTTGCCAGCTTAAAGACGCCGCCTTAAACAAGTCGCCTTTCCGCCTGTAACGCGCCGCCTTAAAGATCCAAATATCAACAGAAAGGTAAGAGTGAAACCACGGAACTGAACGCTGCCGTGACTCTAAGGTTCATTTACAGGAACATTATTGATATTTTCTGATCACGTTAAATGTTTGATAACGACAGATTCTGATCTTTAAACTCAAGAAGTTTAAACCCTGAAGATTTTTCAGTCGTTATTTCTGATCGATGTTTAAATGAAAAGTTTCGACTCTTCACGTGAAATTCAAGTTTTTCTCTTTTCGACAGAAATTAAATGAATTTAAAATGTTTCATGCGACAGAGTGAAAAATCATTCCGTTCAACCTGAACCAAAACTGATCATTCCTTTTTAACACCATTACTTCTATCCGTAATATCGTCATCGGCGTCGTCACTAAGGAAAAGTGTGACGGACGAGTTTCCAGGTTTTAAAGGCACAGTACGTAATTTTCTCTCAATCAAAAGAAGAACAGAAGACGTTGTCTCCCTCGGCTTGTTGATCTGAGGACTGAAGATCCAGATGTGGGTCAAACACAGCTGGAATAGAGTTTCTCCATTAAACAGACAAAATAAAGTC
>NW_019504266.1:0-466 GCF_002814215.2 Seriola lalandi dorsalis
AGCCTCAGATCGTAACACAACACTCAACAGTATAAATACAACGTGTTTTGAGTGTTATTAAAGGTTATTAATCATTTTTTAACAGTTATATTTACATTAAACAACCAGCGAAGAAGACAATACAGTGTGGCTGATTAATGGCGCCAAGACAGCTGAAGCTCCAAACACGTACATCTGCATTAAAACACCAACATTTCGACATTAATTCGACTCTGGTTTAATCTAAAACATATCAGATTACCATTAGAGTGACTCTGACTACAAATATTTGTTGGTATATAACGTGAAAAAGAAGCTAATCGTGGTATTTTAGACGATAAACTAGCAAACCGACTCAGGGATATTAGAGACGCGGCGGCTGAACTACTTCCGGGATCGATAAACAGACGTTTTCAGCTTTTACCACTTAAATTAACAAGTTGTTGATAAACTTACTTGTCTTAAAAGTTAAAGAAAGTCTTCTGAG
>NW_019504267.1:0-494 GCF_002814215.2 Seriola lalandi dorsalis
AAAACCCAGAGTTAAACCTGAGGTTTCCATGATAACCATCAGATACAGGCCTCGGTGAAGTAAACTAGGATTAAGTTAGCCAGAGCAAAGGATGGAAACTCTTAGCAACACTGAATTATGTCAACACTTTTCAGTGCAAAAAATAAATAATTTTCCTCTTTATCTTTTCACTTGAAAATAAGCAGGTTGATTCTTGTGCTTTTGTCCAGGGTGAATCTGTAAAAGGAATGTATAACAATAACAATAATAATAATAATAATAATAATAATAATAATCACTTTATTTGTATAGAACTTTTCATGCAAAAAAACTTCAGCTCAAAGCTTCATAGATCAGAATGGAGTAAGAAGTAAAAGTAAAACAGTTCTAATTAACAGACACTGATGCACACAGACGTGTATGACAGGTTTAATGCAGCAATGTTGTGGTAGAGTGAATGCTGCATGTACAGCTTGACAGCTCGCTACTGTTTGTGTTCAGACACACACACACAC
>NW_019504268.1:0-517 GCF_002814215.2 Seriola lalandi dorsalis
CAGCGACAGTCAGAGCGGCGGCCATTTTGGTTTCAGGTTGTCCGTTGGTCCGTCTCATGGACACGATGTCTCAGTAACACCTTGACAGAACTTCTTTAAATTTGGCACAAACATTCACCTGGACTCAGGGGTGAACTGATTAGATTTCTGTGGCTAAAGGTCAAAGGTCAGTGTGACCTCACAAATCACCTTTTAGCCATTACTCAAGAGTTCACAGCAATTATGACAAACTTTCACACAAATGGTTCATTTTGTCTCTGACTCTGGATAAACAGGAAGTGAGCTGGAACTAGTCTGAGTGGCGGAGGGATACGACCACGAGCAAGTGATTCTAGTTGTAAATTGTCCTTTTAGCAAACTGCAGCTCTGATGCTGGTGTTGGTCTCCAGTGTCCAGATATAGATGATCTATAAAGGTGATCAGTGTGACCTCACTCTCAGTAACCGCCCCCTGTGACCCCTCTCCGCAGATCCACCAGGTGCTGAAGCCGGACGGGGTCTTCATCGGGGCGATGGTG
>NW_019504269.1:0-802 GCF_002814215.2 Seriola lalandi dorsalis
CATGGACCAAAAAGGTTGAGTAGTTTCGATCTGCTCTTCTCTCCAGAATACTGTAACTTGTACTTGAACCATTGAGTGTTTAATGTTAATTACATTAAAAATGAGCCATAATTTTAATAACAAGTCATTAGAAAACAGTGCAAAAGGTAAAAAGCCTCACTTTTTCTGTTTCCAACACGTGGCCCACACAACCCACATCTGACCCTGTAACAATGAGGACAATTAATGCCTCAGCACTTTGAATTTGAATGAGAACGATCAGCATTGAATGGAAAACAGGGGAAGCTTGATTTTAATTTCTGATTTGATTCTTTTTTTTCTTAATTCTTCCTGTTGCTGACCAACTCTCCATTTTGATACTCATAAAAAAAACCAAAAAAGATCCTATCACTTGTTTATTGAAGTGATGGCCTAAAATGAGAAAAAAAGAAAACAATGAAACGAGTTTTACAACAATTTTTAAAAATCCTTTTAAACATTTAAAAACATTTAGATTTTTATTATTTATGTATTTATTTTGCATCTTTTCGTCAAAATTGTGCTGTTTAGCAAATCATTTCTCGGACCACTTACAATATTTTTGTGGCCCACAGGTTGGGGACCACTGGTGTAGGCAAAAGTTTAACCTAAAAATAATATGTTTTCTAAGACTAATATGCATCAGAGCAGTTACACTCAATACGTTTTATGTCGGTATGAATTTTTTTCTTTTTTCTTATAGTGCAGTTGATCCATTTTATTGTCTGATTGTCTCCGGTGAAGCATTTCCTCAGGTTGTTCCAAACAGACAGCAGCACTTTGA
>NW_019504270.1:0-742 GCF_002814215.2 Seriola lalandi dorsalis
CATCACAAAAACAGCACAGTGAGGGGAAACCACAGTCGGCTCCCGCAGTCGCACTTTCACAAACAAGTAACCAAGAGAAACCGAATGCATACTGCAGCGTTCCTGCTACAGAAAACAGACATTTGTGATTCTATTGACGGGCTCATTTATTTCCTGCTATAGCTGTTCTCCGTGTTTGTATACTGTGATCACCTCTTCATAATAGTTCTCCTTGTTAGTGGCAGAGTTTGCCGTTCCCGTGCTGGTTTTCAATGGCCATCAAGTCGCATGTGAAACAAATTTGTTTGCAAATTTATGTAACGGATATCAGCCTCATCGTTCACACTCTGGGTTGCAGGGTCAGAGCTTTCTTTGGGTACCGCCGCCTGCTTCATGTTAAAGGGGCAATCTGAAAGTTTCCTCTGCTGCTGAACGTGGTTTCTTGCCAGGATTTTTGCTCGACAAGAGCTTTAGCCATTGTTGCGTTTGCAAGACAAGAGGTTATAATACGACCTCAGAGCAGCGCTACGTCTTCAGGGGGAAACCGGAGGCTACAGTGAGCTGCTGGTTGGCGTGTGAACTTCAGTAGAACAAGAGACGTGATAAAGACGAGATATAAAATTAATGTTTTTCCACCACTGGAGACGAAGGAATGAAGTTTGATGCTGAACTCAACAATGTTTCTTCTACACTGGAAAGTAAACAGCTGCTGTTGATGCTAACGTTCACTACGTAGCAGCAGCACAACTTACAAACAGCTCCG
>NW_019504271.1:0-743 GCF_002814215.2 Seriola lalandi dorsalis
CTCTTTGTTGTAACATTCTACCAACCAACTTCATTGTCGAATTCTGGCGACGACTGGTGACAAACATTTAAGTTACATTCAGAGTGTCCGCTGAATGCAAAAATAATAATAAAAAATCCTTGGACATCAGTACCATGTGAGCAGGTATTTTCTGCTGAGAGTCTCACAGTTAAAAGACTGTGCACCAGACTAACCTCATAGCACGGTGCCATTTTGCTATTTCTGAATAAAGACCGGTAGACAAGCTTTCCGCTGTGCTGAGGACTGAGGTAGGCCAAGTCTGTTTTATTTTATTATGACGTGTGAAAAATGCAACTTCAGCCTTCCATTTTGTTAATTTATTGGCTATTCCTGATCATCAGTTGGCTGAGAGCAGAGGAGGAGGAGGTTTTCATTACAATGCTCTCAACGCTGGAGGACTCAAAGTGCGATTTTGTTTTGTTAATCTTTTTATACATTAGAAAGTGTGGGTACTATTTGCTATTTGTTTCAATGAGTTATTTAATATTTTCCCTAGACAGGAGAGGCTATTACTTTGGTTCCAGTTAATGGTCTGTTAACAAGTGTCGGCTATCGGTTAGAGCAAAATTCAAAATGAGCATCCCAGGCTGAAACCAGTTATATAAAATATAGTCATCAGATGGCAAATAAAGCTTATAATCTACTAAAAAAATCGACAACGTTGAAAACATATTCTAACCCAGTTTTAACTGGGTTAGAATTTAATTTAAAATTTAATTTAA
>NW_019504272.1:0-675 GCF_002814215.2 Seriola lalandi dorsalis
TTGTCTGTCTTCATTCTGCTCATTCTGCTGTTGATTACAGCTCATCTGTATCAAGTAGGCTTATTATCCCCGACAGACTGAAGCAAGCTGCAATTACGTGACCGCCATCATCAGCGATATTTACTGCCATCAGACACTTGTATGACCATCGCATACTTACATGAGCATGATACCAATGGCAGTGCTGTCGTGGTAAAAGCGGGGTTTTAAAGCAGCATAGAGAGATTCAGATGTTTTTGATTAAAGCTAAATCTTTTTTTTTTTGTGCAGGGCATAATGTCGTAAGCATGTGTTCTACACCTGATTATTTTCTGTGATGTGCAAAGATGCTACAGAAAGATCTGTAGCAATAGTCCTGCATTTTGGAAAAACTAACAGGAGTATGTGGTTAGCCTAGCTTAGCATAAATACTGCAAGCAGGTGTAAACAGCTAGCTGGGCTCTGTTCAAAATCTACCAAGATCCTAATTAAATGCACAGTCTGCAACTTCTGCCTCTGGGGGTCAACAACAGACGTTGTTTGATGAGGTGAAACAGCGTAGGATCATGGGAGTTGTTGTATTCACCATCATTAGCTCAGACTCCTGTCTGTGGCTGGCCTTTAGCTGTTTGTCACAGAGCCACAGAGAGCGCACTGACAAATACAGCTGTTAACACACATACATACAGGCAGGCA
>NW_019504273.1:0-1878 GCF_002814215.2 Seriola lalandi dorsalis
GTCCTCTGCTGATTGCAAAGAGATGCCAAAAAGCTTACAGCACCTGGTATTCCCAGGCGGTCTCCCATCCAAGTACTAACCAGGCCCGACCCTGCTTGGCCTCTGAGATCGGACGAGATCGGGCGTGTTTTTTTTTTATTTTTTTTTTTTATCTTTTATTATGAAAATATATTTTGTTTGAAAATACATTTTGCATACATGCTACAAGCTCAGAAAATCAATGACATTCATTCAATCATTATTTGGTTATTTACATAACAAAAAAACCCCAAAAAATCTCCCACATGACTAAATAAAAAAAATATTTAAAAAATAAATAAATAAAATAATAAAATAAAAAACTATGAAAATAACATACAAATCTGTATTTTGTAATTTACTTACAGAAATTCTTTCTGACAATATTTCTTATTTCAAAATTATTGTTTTACATACTTATTGCTTACTTTTTTACTCACACACATACATGTATATCTCATTTTAATCTTTTACCTACTCCACACAGAAAACTTAACAAACTATAGAGAAAAAACTCCCTTTTAAATTAACTCTTATCAACAAAGTAGCTCAAAAACAAAACTTCAAATCATATTTTCTCATTCCTTTAAACCCCTCACATTTCCTTACCCTTTCACCAATGCCACACCAACTTCCCTCTCTCCTCTACAGAGATGAGCTTGTTGTCTTTTAAGAAGAACTGAGTAAAATTATCAGCCTCATGCACAAATCTTAACTTTACCTGCTTACAAACAATGTTCTTAAAAATAGGCCATACTGAATGAATTTGATTTTCAAAATGTGCTAAATTCCTCCTTGTCCTTATGGCCCATCTGGCATGGCTTAACAGGAACTTACACAAATTTGTATTTTTCACTCTACTTTCCTCCCATACCCCAAACAACAAGAAAACCTCCCAAGAATCTCTCTCATCCCAAATTAATCCCAATTTTTCACATAAACAATTTCGTAATAACACAAAAAACTCATTTAACTCTGTACATACCTCAAACATATGCAATAGAGTTTCCGGCATTAAACCACATACATCACATTCCCTTTTAATCTCTCTATTTAACTGATGCAATATCACATTTGTAAAGATTTTATTATGTCTTATCTTGAAATCATTATCCTCGGCTTCTAAGCTATTTCCTTTGACCCGCCACTTTCCCCAGATCTGCTTTTCATTCAAATATGGAAATACATTTGACCAATATTTCAGGGATGCTGGTACTTGTACTACATTATCCAACAATTTTCCATATAATAACTTACATTTGACATCTTTAAAACCTATTAGTTTCTCTCCATTTTTGCAAAATAAATCTGGTAACTCTTTTACCCTCACTGTTACCACTTTTGTGGATATTAACAAAAACCAAGCTGTTGGGATACTTTGCAAGATCATTTTATAATCGTTCTCTATTGTTTTATATCTCACATTTTCATCTATCATTTGCGTAGTATCATAAATCGCTTTAGTTGACAAAAACCCAGAAATAAATTCATACATAACATCTTTCATTTGCAGTAAACCTGCCCTCATCATGTTCATATTACACAATAATTTACCTTCTTTTTTTACACATTCATTTAAAAAAATTGGCATGTTCCTTACTTGTTCTATTGTTTTACACTCATAAAAAATATGTTTCAAAAATTCCGCTTGAACAGACAGGACCTCTCTATAAAAAGTTGGGAGGCCTGCTGTCATCGTTTGCTTCAATTGCATTAACAGCACAAAATCACCTATATTGTATATACTATTCAAATAAAATTTCGTCATACTTTTCCATACATATTTTGTTGAATCATATAAATATTTCTGAACATATTTCAAACGAAAAGCTTTCTTTTTGCATTCTATGTCTATCAATT
>NW_019504274.1:0-468 GCF_002814215.2 Seriola lalandi dorsalis
ATGCACAGGTATTTACAGAGGGGATTTTGGATATCCCTTTTTATCACTCCAAAAATCACAAAAAACTGTTAACGGTCCAAAAAAATCAATTTTCGACATGTTTTTAGGTGTAAAATGTTCTATAAATCAGGTTCTGAATGAGATATCAACAATCCCTTCTGTAAATATCTGCAGAATGTAGTTAGGAATACAACTGGAAAGTTTGGTGTATGTCTGTGCTGCTGAAGTGGAGATTTCTTGCTCAGAGTGTGAGAAAAAACACACTTTGAGAAAACGGCCTTTAAAGATTTGTATTGTAAAATTCTATATAGTTTTATTGGAAACCAAGTATTAACATAAAACAAATCTATTAAATTTTTGAAATACATATAATCTAATCATATCAACATATGAAACAATGAAATATATTACTGAAAAACAGCATGTCTGTTTACATCCTTATTTCAACTAAATCATTCATCATCTACA
>NW_019504275.1:0-557 GCF_002814215.2 Seriola lalandi dorsalis
ACGCTGCGGAGGACCGGCTGGAAAACAGAACACATGAGAGGTGTTGAGAGACGGGTTGAACTTCCCTCAGTTCACGGACAGGTGTAGTTTGTCACAGGTGAAGGGTTTTCCCCAGGTGAGAATCAGCTGTGACGTTTAGGACAAAGATGCAAATGTCCATCAGGAGACATCCTGAGGCCGAGGATCCGGTGTCAAAGCTGTTTGTATGCAAATACAGAAAGATGCAAATCTTTATTCTCATTTGTTTTTTATAGAGGAAGAAACGTTCAGACCTGGTTCTGGACTGGGTCACACCTGGTTCTGGACTGGGTCACACCTGGTTCTGGACTGGGTCAGACCTGGAGCTGGTTTCACAAAGACTTTGACTCTTATGTCTAAGACAGACTTCAGGTAGACTGAGTCCGACTTCATCTGCTGCACAGCAGTTTAGTTCTTGACTGTTTTACGTGGCACTGTGGTGCAATGGATTGTGGGTAAATTTAGATTTTTTTTCTCCTCTTTTCACAATAAAGAAAATGGCCGACAGGAATGGTATCAAACCGCTGAGCTCCGTTTAA
>NW_019504276.1:0-450 GCF_002814215.2 Seriola lalandi dorsalis
CAGAAATGTTTATTATTATTGCAGAGCTCAATTTAAAATCATTATTACCTGATGTTTTTCCAGATGTTTTTTTATTGTTTTTGTTATTTGCTTGTTGTAGTTTTTTTCTGTGACTTTATTTTAAAGTTTGATTGTTAATATTTTTTTGTCTCTAAGTGATTTTGAGTTTTAAATTAAATAGTTTACTTCACGTCAACGCTGGAAACTATGAAAAAGCTACGACCACGATGCTCATTAAAATGAAGATAAAACGTGTGTTCATGTGGATGCCGGTGTGTACGACACACACACACACACACACACACACTTGATTGCAGCTTGTTTGGGTCGATGCAGATGGGAAACGCTCCCTGCAACAGGAAGCTGGTGGAAACTCGGGCTCTAAGAATCAAACCAAATGTTCCCCGACAAACATTTGTCCTTGTGACTGAAGCAACATGTTCGGCAGCT
>NW_019504277.1:0-463 GCF_002814215.2 Seriola lalandi dorsalis
GTAGAGTCCTTCCTGTGAGACACTGGTTGTTCCAGTTGTCTGGGAAACAGCATCATGTGTGTTCAGAGGTTCAAAGAGTTTATTCTCTCTGTACCAGTAGTATTTCCAACCAGATGATGGGTTCACAGAGCAGGTCAGTGTCACACTGCCCCCTGCTGGTAGGACTCTGCTGTCTGCTGTCAGTGAGGCCTGGGGTTTATTTGCTGTTTAGTTCACAGTGAAAGACAAAACAAGTCAATGGTTAAAATAGGATTTGTTCCCTGTTACCTTGTTTCATAAACTCTGAGCAGACTTAAAACACTGACAGTTATTACAGGTGGATTCATTGAAACTGATTTCACCCAACTCACATGCAGCCCTCTGTCAACACTGAAGAGACCAAACTCTTTCTCTAAAGTTTTCACAACCTGACACCTCTAGGGATTAATGATGGAAATAAATAAATGAATATATCAACATCTCA
>NW_019504278.1:0-799 GCF_002814215.2 Seriola lalandi dorsalis
CCTCTGCAAATACAAACATGTTTTTAATCACATCACATCGATCACTGATCAATTCTCTGATGACAGAGTCAATGTTAATGTCAAGCTCATGTTTTCTTGCGTGTTACTCAATACATGATTGAAGTTTGGAAATCAATCAATACACTGTTAATGTCAATATGAAAACTCTCCATTTCATTTGTTTTATTATCTCTCTACACAACGATTTAGTGATGACTTCAACTGCTCAACAACGTATAAATATATTTCACCGGATTATGTGAACTGTGGATCATTTATTTCATCACTCGGAGGATAAAAATGGCGGCACGTTGTTCCGGTTGCCATGGCAGCTCTACACTGAAGTGACACTGAAGTAGCAGCTTTAGAGTTCACAATGTAAAATACAGAACAAAATGAATTAAGTTCAGGAGAGACTGTCCTAGTTCTCAGGGTTTATCACAGCAGGATATTTGATATTTAGTCAAGAATTCTGACTAAATATTTGCTCTGTGCTCCTCTTCCTCCACTCAATCACTCATTTTCTGGACTCCATTGGTTCCTACTGAAATGTAAATCTTTACATACATATATATATATAGTTTCCTTTTTAAAAAGAATCAGTAATTCCCTGAAACAGCTGCTCACTGTAGATTTAATCAAACAAACTAACTGTGTACACTCTGCTCCACCTCGGCCCTTTAATTACCGACATCTTTAAATCTCGTGTTCATCAGCTGAAGGAGAAATATGGAAAGTAAAAAGTCAGAATATTCTTTGTTTGTATATTTTCTCAGGAAACCAGCGACCTCAGCAGTCA
>NW_019504279.1:0-463 GCF_002814215.2 Seriola lalandi dorsalis
TGGTACAAGCAGGTTGCAGGGGAACAACCTCAAATAATTTCCTCTTTCTACAAACATTCAGTCACCTACAACATCTTTTACAACCAGTTTAAAGACGACAAACGATTTTCAGTTCACACTGGAGCAGGATTCTATCATCTGAACATTTCTAATGTCCAGGACTCAGATTCAGCCATGTACTACTGTGGACAAACCAGTGTTACAGTTACTGAACTTGGCAATGGAACATTTTTGGCTGTCAAAGGTGATCTGCTTATGTTTTAGATTTTTGTCATCACACTTCCTGCATTTAATGTCCTCCTTTTCTCTTTCTAACATCTTATTTCTGTTGTTTCCAGAGTCCAGCTGCAGGTCTTTCCTCCAGCAGCCGCTGTCTGAGTCTGTGCAGGTAGGAGGCTCCGTGAGTCTGAACTGCACGGTGCACACTGGGACCAGTGACGGAGAACACAGCGTTTACTGGTTC
>NW_019504280.1:0-596 GCF_002814215.2 Seriola lalandi dorsalis
GTTAGTCAGGGGAAGTGTATTTTTAATATTTGAATGAAACCAAATATGACTGACTGGTCTGTAAATCAGCCATGGTTGATAGAAGTTCTGTAAATACAATAAATTATCTCCTAAAGGTGGAGTAAGTGATTCTAATCTAATACAGTTTTTTTTTATCAAATTTAGTTTTCCCAGAAATCAATTTTGCTCTGCTACTAGCTACTGCTAGCTAGCTACTGCTTTGGAGCAGAGAAGAAGAATTGATTTTTGGGAAATAGTGCCATGTTAGCTGAGGTCACTAATATATATGGCTGTTACAAAGGGTTTAACCTGAGGCATGCCATACAACAACCACAGCAACCATATCACATACAGCTGTTGAAAATCTTTTTTAAACTTCCTCTCCGGTCATGTTTTAAATCCTCTGCTATGATTCATATTTTGTCTAACATGGTTTTCACTCATAAACTTAGGGCTGAATCTACTCTCACTTCCTGATTGAGAAATGTAGATCAGGCCTTGAGCCCCGCCCACCACCTGCTGTCTCCAGGTGGACAGGTGAGAGAGCAGAGAGTATCAAGATGGTTAGAGGAGGAAACATCAGAGAGACTCAGCCA
>NW_019504281.1:0-433 GCF_002814215.2 Seriola lalandi dorsalis
AAGGCATAAAAATGTCAAAAAAAGGTCATAGTATAGTATGGCATAAAACGTCAAAAAAACGTCAATGTATAGTGTGGCATAAAATTTCAAAAAAACGTCATATTATAGTATGGCATAAAACGTCAAAAAACGACATTGTACAGTATGGCATGAAACGTCATAGTATAGTGTGGCATAAAACGTCAAAAATGTCATAGTATAGTATGGCATGAAATTGTCAAAAAACGTCATAGTATAGTGTGGCATAAATTTTTCAAAAAAACGTCATAGTATAGTATAGCATAAAAATGTCAAAAAACGTCATAGTATAGTATGGCATAAAACGTCAAAAAAGTCCAATCATTATATAGCGTAAAATTGTCAAAAATAACGTCATAGCGTAGGATGGCATAAAAACGTCAAAAAAACGTCACAGTATAGTAAGGCATAAAAA
>NW_019504282.1:0-1046 GCF_002814215.2 Seriola lalandi dorsalis
AAACTATTTATACCTTTTGAAGAACACTGTTTTACATCATGCAAAACATGAAAACCAATTAATTTATAATTTATTACTATCTAAATATATTTATCACATATACATGTAGAGTGTAAGGTTTATACTCTCTGCTGCTGCTGTAGAAGAAGCTCTGAGGTCATCGTGTCCTCTCACTCCTACAACCAAACCTACATCTTTGTTACGGAGAGTCAAATATATTTAATGACCTCAGACATTAAATCTTGTCATTTGAAGTCCACAGCAGGTCGACAGTCTGTGCAGAGCTGTTTCCTGGAGACAGTGAACTTTACATCAGATCAGTTGAGTCAGCTCAGTCCACACAGCATCACCCTTCAGTCAGCTAGTGTTGGCTCCATCTAGTGGTCACTACACAAACCAGCAGCAACAGAGTTCATCACACCTTCTTCATGACGCTCTGATGAAACATCAGCTCTAATGGTGGAGTGTGTTTCTCTGTTCAATCACAATAAAGTCAAAGTGTTTCAGGAACAAAGACAAACAGACATTTATTGAATAAAGTTCAGCAGAAGCTTCAACAGACTGAAAAAGCAGCTGATGATCCAGTGAAGACTCTGATCAAACTCTTTTCATCAAGCAGATTTTATTCAGGATTCACAGAAAACTGCATCAATCAGGACGTGATTTCATCAAATATGGCTGCTTCACAGATAAAGTCCAACATTAGAGGATCCAGATGTTTCTGTGGTCTGACAGATGTGAACTAGTCATTCCAAGCAGGAAGACACATGAAGAAACCAAAGTGGGTCAGATTTCATGAGTGGACTCTTCAGAAACTCTGGATTCAGAATATTTCTACACTGTGTCTGAGTTCAGTGTCTGTAACATCGTCTGTACAAACTGATTCTAATGATCTTTATACATCAGGTCAGTGACATGTTACTGTCCCACCACCAGTTTACTGACACTGTGTCAACATGAGCAACATCACAATAAATCACAGCCTCAATCACTGACAACATTAGAAACCTTCAGAGAAATAAATGTTCAACACAGTCTGACTGAGA
>NW_019504283.1:0-771 GCF_002814215.2 Seriola lalandi dorsalis
GTGCAGAGCTGTTTCCTGGAGACAGTGAACTTTACATCAGATCAGTTGAGTCAGCTCAGTCCACACAGCATCATCCCTTCAGTCAGCTAGTGTTGGCTCCATCTAGTGGTCACTACACAAACCAGCAGCAACAGAGTTCATCACACCTTCTTCATGATGCTCTGATGAAACATCAGCTCTAATGGTGGAGTGTGTTTCTCTGTTCAATCACAATAAAGTCAAAGTGTTTCAGGAACAAAGACAAACAGACATTTATTGAATAAAGTTCAGCAGAAGCTTCAACAGACTGAAAAAGCAGCTGATGATCCAGTGAAGACTCTGATCAAACTCTTTTCATCAAGCAGATTTTATTCAGGATTCACAGAAAACTGCATCAATCAGGACGTGATTTCATCAAATATGGCTGCTTCACAGATAAAGTCCAACATTAGAGGATCCAGATGTTTCTGTGGTCTGACAGATGTGAACTAGTCATTCCAAGCAGGAAGACACATGAAGAAACCAAAGTGGGTCAGATTTCATGAGTGGACTCTTCAGAAACTCTGGATTCAGAATATTTCTACACTGTGTCTGAGTTCAGTGTCTGTAACATCGTCTGTACAAACTGATTCTAATGATCTTTATACATCAGGTCAGTGACATGTTACTGTCCCACCACCAGTTTACTGACACTGTGTCAACATGAGCAACATCACAATAAATCACAGCCTCAATCACTGACAACATTAGAAACCTTCAGAGAAATAAATGTTCAACACAGTCTGACTGAGA
>NW_019504284.1:0-302 GCF_002814215.2 Seriola lalandi dorsalis
TAAAGTGATGATAAACTCTGCCACAGCAGCAGCAAAATGAAAAGCAGCATCAGGTGTTCAAACCTGCTTCAAACATCAACAGTGGAGTTGGATTTCTCTTGTTGCAGCAGTTTGCAGCGTTCACAGCTCCAGTCAGTCCAGGAGCATTTAGCCTGTAGCACAGAGCCCAGCTGACGTTTGTCTTTTATTTCTTTCCTCCTTGTTTTCATTTGAAAAGCGAAACACTGGAGTAAATTATTGCTTCATGTTCACTGTGTCGTGTTGTTCTATGGTCTGTCCTGACAGTAGGTCTGATTTGTGCC
>NW_019504285.1:0-360 GCF_002814215.2 Seriola lalandi dorsalis
CATCTTGAGATTAGTCACAAAGGCTGTAGAGAATAGAGATCAAGAGAGTATAGAGTTAATGCCATGAAAAAATCTGTCATAATGACTGAAAAAAATATATATAGATAACAACAATAGATATACATATTTAAGGATGTAAATTTATCCACAAAAGCTCCAACTTACCTATTCTCCACAAGAACAGAACAGTCAGACATGAAGCAAACTTCAGAGATGTCATCGTGATCAAAATATCTTGATGAATGTAGAGAACCTCCATACATTCTCTGCTCTCAGACAGAGGACTGTATTCTGATTGGCTAACAACGAGTGACACTGAATGTCCTATTTTGGAAACAGTGAGCACATGCTCAGCGCCCC
>NW_019504286.1:0-432 GCF_002814215.2 Seriola lalandi dorsalis
CTATATCATGACGTCACCCGTGTTTTGATATTGTTTTGATTGAGACCACTAGAGGCAGAAGTTACAGACTGTGCGTTTAAAATGAAATGATTCTTGTCAATGACAGGAACTTAAATGTTATCGTACACTTGTTCGCTATCTCAGTCTGACGAAAAGATCACATCCATGGTAAAAAAAAACTGGAGAATCAGAATAGCTGATCACTGACTGAGGAGCTTCTTCTTCTCTGGTTTCTCATCAGATGTATGGAGGTTTATTTACAGTGGTGTTTTCATGTCTGTTCAGGTCTGACTGAATCATGACTCTGGTTTTTGTCTGATGTGAGTTTCACATGTTTTTGGATGTTGATATTTGATGAATGTTAAATGATCTTATTGATCTGATTTGTTCTGGAGATCAGGTTGAATGTTTGAACCGGTGATATAAGACATG
>NW_019504287.1:0-389 GCF_002814215.2 Seriola lalandi dorsalis
TATTGTGTCAAATGCTTTTTTTAGATCTATAAATACCCCCACAGCATAACTCTTTTTTTCTATAGAATTGGTAATTTCCTCAATGAGTTCAATTAAAGCATGTGATGTTGATCGCTTACTTCTAAATCCATACTGACTGTCAAAGAGCAAGTTATGCTTCTCTATGAAATTATCTAATCTGCAGTTGAAAAGTTTTTCCAGAATTTTAGAGAATTGTGGGAGAAGGGAAACAGGTCTGTAATTTGTGAATTGGTGTTTGTCTCCAGTTTTAAACAGGGGAATAACCTTAGCAGTTTTCATATTATTAGGAAATTGACCATATTGCAGTGACAAATTAAAAATGTGTGTGAGTGGTTTGGAAATACCATCAATTACATGTTTTATTACTT
>NW_019504288.1:0-413 GCF_002814215.2 Seriola lalandi dorsalis
TGAAAAAAATGACATAGTATAGTATGGCAAAAAATGTGAAAAAACAAAAAAGTTTAATAAGGCATAATAACATCAAAAAACGTCATAGTATGATGAGAAATAAATATGTCATAGTATATTGACGCCTGAAAATTGAAAAAAATGACATACTATAGTATAGTAAAAAAAGTGAAAAAACGACATAGTATAGTATGGCAAAAAATGTGAAAAAACAAAAAAGTTTAATAAGGCATAAAAACATCAAAAAACGTCATAGTATGATGAGAAATAAATATGTCATAGTATATTGACACCTGAAAATTGAAAAAAATGACATACTATAGTATAGTAAAAAAAGTGAAAAAACGACATAGTATAGTATGGCAAAAAATGTGAAAAAACAACAAAGTTTAATAAGGCATAAAAACATCAAA
>NW_019504289.1:0-454 GCF_002814215.2 Seriola lalandi dorsalis
TTTTTCACTGTGGGAGGGAAACTGGTACAGGATCTTTGGCTCTGGAACTAAACTGTATGTAACAGGTAAGAACAAACATTTCTTTTCCTTCACTTGTTTTATTGAAGAAGTGTAAAATGTGTTTGAAGTCACTTTCTGCTGCTTCACACTTTACATGTTAGTTTGTTCAGAGTTAGTACAAAGTTCCTGATGCAGCCGTTGTTCAATGAAAACGTTCAACATTAGTGAAAAGATGTTTCAGTCTCACTGCACAGCTGAAGGAATTCTTTATTTCTGCTTGAGACAAGAAAGTTGTTGAAGAGTCCAAAAAGTCTGATATTGGAAGAGAATTGTGGATCGTCATCAGCTGCTGCTTCATCAATCATCACACTGCTTTTCTTTTCTCTCCTCAAATCAATTGACTTCTACATGAAGGATTGTGGAGGATTTTCCTGCTCACTTGACTTTTGCTACA
>NW_019504290.1:0-558 GCF_002814215.2 Seriola lalandi dorsalis
CACATTCAGATAAATTATTACTGAAAAGTTTCCCCATGTTAAGTTTATATTTCAGCCACTTTCACCACTAAGTTTTGGTGCATTTAGGAACTTTGCTGTTTAATGAGAGCATAAAAATGTCTCTACCTGCCCTCTCATCTGTGAAGAACTGATCCTCTCAAAGTGAGTACTGCTGATGTCTTACATGGAGTCCAGTTCTTTCTCCTCATGTTCATCAACCAGTGCTTCAGCCTGTCGGTCTCTGGCAGGTAGATGGCTATAAAATATACAAAAGCACATAAGCACAGAAACTATAAAACTATGGAACAATTAGCAGACAACAAGCAGAAGGATCTGTTCACAAAATGTAGTAAACTTATTGCCTTATGTGATTCACACCCAGTCAGCACAATTTGACGTCTTCATACAGCAGCTACATAGACTTACATACAGCTTTTTACAACTGGTTTGACTTCAGAGATACAGCAGGTGTTCAGACATGACGATGTGGAAAGTTAACATTACTGTTTTTACCACATTTAAGTTGCCTGAACATTTTATTAACTTACATTAATGCAG
>NW_019504291.1:0-407 GCF_002814215.2 Seriola lalandi dorsalis
TAGGCCATACTATACTATGACGTTTTTTGGCATTTTTCTGCCATACTATAGTTTGATGTTTTTTGGCATTTTCATTCCTTACTATACTCTATTTTTTGATGCCTGACCATAATATGATATTTTTATGATCTTTTATGCTTTAATATACTACGATGTTTTTCTGACGTTTTAATGCCACACTATAACATGACCCTTTTTTGGCATTTTTATGCCTAATTATATTATTTCGTCGCATGCCTTGCCATGTCATGATGTCCATATGACCTTTTATGTCTTAATATACTATGATGTTTTTTTGACGTTTTATGCCATACTATACTATGACGTTTTTTGGCATTTTTCTGCCATACTATACTTTGATATTTTTTGGAATATTTATGCCTTAGTATACTTTACTTTCTTTAATG
>NW_019504292.1:0-635 GCF_002814215.2 Seriola lalandi dorsalis
CACGCCATACTATACCATGACGTTTTTTGACAATTTTATGACATACTATACTATGATGTTTTGACATTTTTATGCCATACTATACTATGATATTTTTTGATATTTTCACTCTTTACAACACTGTGATATTTTTTGACATTTTAAGCCATACTATACTATGATGTTTTTTGAAATTTTTATGGCTTACTAAACTGTGATGTTTTTTGACATTTTTATGCCACACTATACTATGACGACTTTTGACAGTTTTATGCCATATTATATTATGACGTTATGACATTTTTATGCCATACTATACTATGACATTTTTGGACATCTTTATGCCATACTATACTACGATATTCTTTGACATTTTTATGTGTTAATATACATTGCCATACTATACTATGATAATTTTTGACATTTTAAGCCATACCCTACTATGATGTTTTTTGACGTTTTTATGCCATACTATACTATGACGTTTTTTGACGTTTTATGCCATAATATATTATGATATTTTTTTTGACATTTTAAGCCATACTATACTATGATTTTTTTGACATTTTTATGCAATAATATACTATGATGTTTTTTGACATTTTAAGCCATACTATACTATGATGTTTTTTGATATTTTTATGAAACACTGTACT
>NW_019504293.1:0-310 GCF_002814215.2 Seriola lalandi dorsalis
AGAAAAGCTGTCCGACAAAACATATCTGGTATTTTTATTGAAGCGACACCTATCTATGTCTCTGTTGTTGTTTTGGTTGCTGGTTTGCTGCCGGTACTTTATGCGGGTTCAGATTTAACTATTGGACAACTTGTTTAATAGGTCAGGGGCCCGACTGAAAGGGGCCCCGAGACAGCTGCAGATTCTCTGAGGGAGGATAAAGTGTTCAGACGCTTAATGGAGAAATAAGGCAATTTAGAAATTCTCCTTTACAAGTTATAATCCTGCATCCAAAGCGTTACTTGTGTTATATTATTCTATATTAGTTATT
>NW_019504294.1:0-637 GCF_002814215.2 Seriola lalandi dorsalis
TAGTACAGTATGGCATAAAAATGTCAAAAAACGTCATAGTATATTATGGTATAAAAATGTCAAAAAACATCATAGTATAGCCTGGCATATAAAGTCATAGTACAGTAAGGCACAAAAATGTCAAAAAACAAATTATATATAGTATGTTATAAAATTCCCAAAAAATGTCATAGTATAGTATGGCAAAAAATTCTCAAAAGCATCGTAAGGAATAAAAGTGTCAATCGCAGTTGTCAATTAACCTATTGTGTAACCACATGATGACCCACGCAGTCACAGGTATATCATGCAAACTCCACAAACAGGCACCAAGGCTGGGATTCGAACTCACGAACTTCTGCTTTTGAAGCATCAGTTTTAACCACTATACTACACTGTACCTACACGTATTGCTTGATTTGAAATGATCAACTCATCAAAGTATCGTGAGAACTGAGCTCTCCATAGTGTATTGAGGCATGGAAATGTTGAAAAAATCATAAAAGTATATATAGTATGATATAAAATTCTCAAAAAACGTCATAGTATAGTATGGCATAAAAATGTCAAAAAACGTCATAGTATATTATTGCATAAAAATGTCGAAAAACATCATAGTATATTATGGCGTAAAAATGCCAAAAAACGTAATAGTATA
>NW_019504295.1:0-433 GCF_002814215.2 Seriola lalandi dorsalis
CACAACAAAATAGAGGAAAACACAGATGGAACCTTTACAACTAAAATCCAGGAGACCATCACTCTGTCAGACAGACGTGATGGATACAACATCACCTGTTCTGCCAGGTATCCTGTGAATGAAGGACGAGATGTGAAGACAGCAGAGGGGGAAATGACTCTCAATGTTTCATGTAAGACCAGAGTTTGTAGTTGGATCCTGTCGGACCATGAAGACTCATCAGCTGTCAGTTATTGTCCTCTCAAGGATTTCATGTAGGGCCTGATGCTCCTCTTCTCTCTAACATCTTTGTTCCTTTCTCCCCAGATGCCCCCAAGGACACCTCAGCGTCCATCAGTCCCTCAGGTTTGGTGTCAGCAGGTAGCTGGGTGAACCTGACCTGCTCCAGCAGAGCCAACCCTCCTGTCAGCCGCTTCACCTGGTTCAAGAAGAG
>NW_019504296.1:0-451 GCF_002814215.2 Seriola lalandi dorsalis
AAATAATTTATTTGAATACATTACCTGTCTGAATTGGCTTCTCAACACACCACTGCCAAACTCCACTGCTCCACTGACAGATAATACTCACAAAGTTCCTGTTCCTGTTTTTGTGAGTGCTGACGGTGCAGCTGTACTGTCCTGTAGTCACGAGTCCAGTGTATGACCACATCAGTGCCGCCCTGGAAGCTGCACGGTAAGATGCAGCTCTCCATGACAACACAGGACACCTCAGAGTCTGCAACATCAGGTACAAACATCCAGCAAGGTTGACTTAAGCAGAAATATAATCCAGGTCAGCTTCTTTTGGGACAGTTTGTTGATGTACCTCGAAATAAAGATCTCAAATATATTCACAGACATGCAGGAAAAAAAAAATTTTCTCCTCTGCTCCTTTATTAGTCATAAATAATAATGAAATGTTGCAGCCAGTATATATTGTAGAATATAG
>NW_019504297.1:0-516 GCF_002814215.2 Seriola lalandi dorsalis
CATAAAAATGTCATATGATACTAAGGCTGAAAAAATCATGGTATAGTAAGGCATAAAAAGTCACAGTATAGTAAGGGATAAAAATATCATAGTATAGTAAGGCATAAAAATGTCATAAAAACGTCATAGTATAGTAAGGCTGAAAATCCATAAAAATGTCATATGATACTAAGGCTGAAAAAATCATGGTATAGTAAGGCATAAAAACGTCATAGTATAGTAAGGCATAAAATGTCATAAAAAACAACATATTATAGTAAGTCATAAAAAGTCATAAAAATATCACAGTATAGTAAGGCATAAAAAGTCATAAAAACGTCATAGTATAGTAAGGCTGAAAAGGCATAAAAATGTCATATGATACTAAGGCTGAAAAAATCATGGTATAGTAAGGCATAAAAACGTCATAGTATAGTAAGGCATAAAATGTCATAAAAAACATTATATTATAGTAAGTCATAAAAAGTCATAAAAATATCATAGTATAGTAAGGCACAAAAAATCATGAAAACCTCA
>NW_019504298.1:0-412 GCF_002814215.2 Seriola lalandi dorsalis
GACCTCGGTGACCAGTAGCCCTTTCCACCTCTGAGAACCGGTCATCTTCTGGATGTGATTGGAATCCATGACCTGTTCCACAGATCCGGAGGGCTTCCACTCCCTGATGATATTGGCGGGGATGGGAAGGTTTCTGGTCCATCCCTGCTTGGAAATCCAGCTGCTGAGCCGGTTTTCCGTCGGGAGACGTCGGCAGAAGTAGGCTGTGGAGAAAAAAATTAAAAGGTTTTGTTAGTCAAGAAAAATATCATTGACAACTTTGAATCATGTACATAGCATTGATCCTTGAAAAAAATGGTAATGTTAAACATTGAGAAAATACTTACAGAGAACATGCTGCACGCGCAGTTTCATCTGCGCCTTCAGCCAGCGCTCGTACAGCTGCCGCTGGTGGTCGGGTGACACCTTCCTG
>NW_019504299.1:0-360 GCF_002814215.2 Seriola lalandi dorsalis
TTGACTATCAGACAAACAGTTCAGCCAGAGACTAATGGCCCTTTTAATGGGCGTTTTCATGCAGTTGTAAAAACTCCCACATGTAAGCATTGGTTGTTCAGTGGTAGAATTCTCGCCTGCCACGCGAGAGGCCCGGGTTCGATTCCCGGGCAATGCATTGCATCTGACTTAGCTTATAGTACCATACTACTCATGGCTAAGGCTAACCTTTGCTCTCAAAGCCGTCTGTGTTCTAGGTGGCACATGATGATAGCAGTTGAAGTAGTCTTTGTTGACACACCAGCGCTCCAGTGCCGACGTTGTACCTGCATTTCCTTGGATACAGGCACCCTGGCTCTTGTGTGAGGGACAACTCAACAT
>NW_019504300.1:0-397 GCF_002814215.2 Seriola lalandi dorsalis
TTGGAAGAAGAACGAGGTTCCCACTTTTAAGGTGGGGCTCAAAGGAAAGACTGACACCCTCCAGTTGCCTCCAACAAGTTTTGCTTTGAGGAGCAGAGAGTCACATTTTTACAGGATCCGGCGGCGACTTTTTTGTTAACTGAAAAACAACCTATAGTGGACATTCCTTATCATCATCATTTTTCACCACTTGTTCTTATTTTCCATCACATCCTTTACTGTCATATAATGTACTGAGGAAAAGGGAGGAAGGGAGGGATTAGTGTATATTCTGTGTGTATTTATGTTGGCCACTATTTGTTGCATGGTCTTTGTGTTTTCTTTGTTTTTGTTTTTCTAATGAAAATGTAGACTATGTTTTCCTGTCATACATCATGCAATCATTTTTCATTCAATA
>NW_019504301.1:0-599 GCF_002814215.2 Seriola lalandi dorsalis
AAACAACATTGTATAGTGTGGCAAAAACGTGAAAAAACGACAGAGTATAGCATGGCAAAAAACGTGAAAAAACGACATAGTATAGTATGGCAAAAATTGTGAAAAAACAACAAAGTTTAATAAGGCATGAAAACATCAAAAAACGTCATAATATAACAAGATATAAAGACATCATAGTATATTGAGGCCTGAAAATTGAAAAAAACAACATAGTATAGTGTGGCAAAAAACGTGAAAAAACGACATAGTATAGTATGGCAAAAAAGTGATAAAATAACAAAGTTTAATAAGGCATGAAAACATCAAAAAACGTCATAATATAACAAGATATAAAGACATCATAGTATATTGAGGCCTTAAAACTGAAAAAAACAAACATAGTATAGTGTGGCAAAAAACGTGAAAAAACGACATAGTATAGTATGGCAAAAATTTTGAAAAAATAACAAAGTTTAATAAGGCATGAAAACATCAAAAAACGTCATAATATAACAAGATATAAAGACATCATAGTATATTGAGGCTTGAAAACTGACAAAAAACAACATAGTATAGTGTGGCAAAAAACGTGAAAAAACGACATAGTATAGTATGGCAAA
>NW_019504302.1:0-635 GCF_002814215.2 Seriola lalandi dorsalis
TCCATACCATAGTATGATGTTTTTATGATCTTTTATGCCTCAATATGCTATGTTGTTTTTTTGACGTTTTTTTGACATTTTTATTCCATACTATTGAATAGCATTTTTTGGCAATTCTATGCCTTACTTTACTATGTCGTTTTATCCCTTACCATACTATGTCATTTTTATGACCTTTTATGCCTTAATACACCATGATGTTTTTTTTATGTTTTATGCCATACTATGACATTTTTTGACATTTTTATGCCATATTATACTGTGATGTTTTTTGGCATTTTTATGCCATATTATACTATGATGTTTTTTGGCATTTTTATGCCTTACCATACTATGTTGTTTTATTCCATACCATAGTATCATGTTTTTATGATCTTTTATGCCTTAATATACTATGTTGTTTTTTTGACATTTTATGCCATACTATACTATGATTTTTTTTTACATTTTTATGCCATATTATACTATGACGTTTTTTGACATTTTTTTGCCTTACTATACTATGATGTTTTATTCCATACCATAGTATCATGTTTTTATGATCTTTTATGCCTTAATATGCTATGTTGTTTTTTTGACATTTTATGCCTTACTATACTATGACGTTTTTTGACATTTTTATGCCATATAATACT
>NW_019504303.1:0-1182 GCF_002814215.2 Seriola lalandi dorsalis
ATAGTATGGCAAAAAAAGTGAAAAAACGACATAGTATAATAAGGCATAGAAACGTTTAATAGTATAGTGAGGTAAACAAACAGATTATAATAAAGCCTTAAAAGTGAAAAAAACACATAATATAGTATGCCAAAAAAAATTTAAAAAACGACATAGTATAGTATGCCGAAAAAGTGAAAAAAAAGACATAGTATAATAAGGCATATAATCATCAAAAATGGAATATTATAGTAAAGTATACAGACATCAAGGTATAATAAGGCCTAAAAAGTGAGAAAAACGACATAGTATAGTATGGCAAAAAAAGTCAAAAAACGACATAGTATAGTATGGCACAAAAAGTGGAAAAAAAACAACATACATTCATAAGGCATAAAAACATCAAAAGACATCATAATATAGTTAAGTGTAAAGACATCATAATATAGTAAGGCCTGGAAAGTGAAAAAAACAACAGTATAGTATGGTGAGAAAATTTGAAAAAAACGACATAGTATAGTATGGCAAAAAAAGTGAAAAAAAGACATAGTATTATCAGGTATAAAAACATCAAAAGATGTCATAATATAGTTAAATGTAAAGACATCACAGTATAATAAAGCCTTAAAAGTGAGAAAAACCACATAGTATAGTATGCCAAAAAAAGTCAAAAAACGACATACTATAGTATGGCGAAAAAAGACATGGTATGATAAGGCATAGAAACATAAAAACATTTAATAGTACAGTAAGGTATACAAACATCAGAGTATAATAAGGCCTAAAAAGTGAGAAAAACAACATAGTATAGTATGGCAAAAAAAGTGAAAAAAACGACATAGTATAGTATGGCAAAAAAAGTGAAAAAACAACATAGTATAAAAAGGCATAGAAACGTTTAATAGTATAGTGAGGTAAACAAACAGATTATAATAAAGCCTTAAAAGTGAAAAAAACACATAATATAGTATGCCAAAAAAAGTGAAAAAACGACATAGTATAGTATGCCAAAAAAAGTGAAAAAACGACATAGTATAGTATGGCAAAAAAAGTGAAAAAACGACATAGTATAATAAAGCATATAAGCATCAAAAAATTGAATATTATAGTAAAGTATACAGACATCAAGATATAATAAGGCCTAAAAAGTGAGAAAAACGACATAGTATAGTATGGCAAAAAAAGTGAAAAAACGACATAGTA
>NW_019504304.1:0-1037 GCF_002814215.2 Seriola lalandi dorsalis
AAAACGACATAGTATAGTATGCCGAAAAAGTGAAAAAAAGACATAGTATAATAAGGCATATAATCATCAAAAATGGAATATTATAGTAAAGTATACAGACATCAAAGTATAATAAGGCCTACAAAGTGAGAAAAACGACATAGTATAGTATGGCAAAAAAAGTCAAAAAACGACATAGTATAGTATGGCACAAAAAGTGGAAAAAAAACAACATACTTTCATAAGGCATAAAAACATCAAAAGACATCATAATATAGTTAAGTGTAAAGACATCATAATATAGTAAGGCCTGGAAAGTGAAAAAAACAACAGTATAGTATGGTGAGAAAATTTGAAAAAAACGACATAGTATAGTATGGCAAAAAAAGTGAAAAAAAGACATAGTATTATCAGGTATAAAAACATCAAAAGATGTCATAATATAGTTAAATGTAAAGACATCACAGTATAATAAAGCCTTAAAAGTGAGAAAAACCACATAGTATAGTATGCCAAAAAAAGTCAAAAAACGACATACTATAGTATGGCGAAAAAAGACATGGTATGATAAGGCATAGAAACATAAAAACATTTAATAGTACAGTAAGGTATACAAACATCAGAGTATAATAAGGCCTAAAAAGTGAGAAAAACAACATAGTATAGTATGGCAAAAAAAGTGAAAAAAACGACATAGTATAGTATGGCAAAAAAAGTGAAAAAACAACATAGTATAAAAAGGCATAGAAACGTTTAATAGTATAGTAAGGTAAACAAACAGAGTATAATAAGGCCTTAAAAGTGAAAAAAAAACATAATATAGTATGCCAAAAAAAGTGAAAAAACGACATAGTATAGTATGCCAAAAAAAGTGAAAAAACGACATAGTATAGTATGGCAAAAAAAGTGAAAAAACGACATAGTATAATAAAGCATATAAGCATCAAAAAATTGAATATTATAGTAAAGTATACAGACATCAAGATATAATAAGGCCTAAAAAGTGAGAAAAACGACATAGTATAGTATGGCAAAAAAAGTGAAAAAACGACATAGTA
>NW_019504305.1:0-347 GCF_002814215.2 Seriola lalandi dorsalis
GACGTTTTTATGACCTTTTATGCCTTAATATGCTATGTTGTATTTTTGGCGTTTTTTGCCATACTATACTATGACGTTTTTTGGTATTTTTCTTCCATAAAATTTTTTTCCATTTTTTGGCATTTTATGCCTTAATATACTTTCTCGTGTGATGCCTGGCCATAATATGACGTTTTTATGACATTTTATGTCCTAGTATGATATGTTGTATTTTTGACGTTTTTTGCCATACTATACTATGTCGTTTTTTGGCATTTTTCTTCCATAAAATATTTTCCCATTTTTTGGCATTTTATGCCTTACTATACTATTTAGTTTGATGCCTGACCATACTATGACGTTTTTAT
>NW_019504306.1:0-371 GCF_002814215.2 Seriola lalandi dorsalis
GTGTGGAGACAGCAGCGTCTTTTTCTTCTTCTTTTGTTTTGTGTGACAGTTCTGATTAAAATGTCAACATCAAACAAACAAATCCAAGTGTTGTTGTCTTGATGTTACAGGGAATAAATGTGGTGAACTGCTCCCTCCAGTGGTTCAACCTCCAGCTGACGTGCAGCAGTACAGTCTCTCAGTGTGGACTGTGGAGGACAAACAGAAGAACTGACAGGGGATTTATTTCAGATGATCAGTTTGCAGTAATATCTGCTCATTAAAAGAGATGGAGGAAACATCTTGTATTCTTTTAAATTCCATTTCCAATAAGATGTTTTGTTGAGTTTCAGGCACAAATCAGACCTACTGTCAGGACAGACCATAGAACA
>NW_019504307.1:0-503 GCF_002814215.2 Seriola lalandi dorsalis
GATATTTTTTGACATTTTTATGCCTTACTATACTATGACGTTTTTGGACATTTTAATGCTCATTATACCATGAAAACTCTATGCCTTACTATACTATGAAGTTTTTTGACATTTTTATGCCTTACTATACTATGACATTTTTTTCACATTTTTATGCCTTACTATACTATGACTTTTTTTTCACATTTTTATGCCTTACTATACTATAACGTTTTTTGACATTTTTATGCATTACTATAGTTTGACGTTTTTTGATATTTTTATCCATTACTATAGCATGACGTTTTTATGCCTTACTATACTATGACATTTTTTTACATTTTTATGACTTACTATACTATGACTTTTTTTTCACATTTTTATGCCTTACTATACTATGACTGTTTTTTCACATTTTTATGCCTTACTATACTATGACTTTTTTTTCACATTTTTATGCCTTACTATACTTTGACATTTTTTAAAATTTTTATGCCTTACTATACTATGACTGTTTTTTCACA
>NW_019504308.1:0-357 GCF_002814215.2 Seriola lalandi dorsalis
TATTATTTAATATTAATATTTTTAATATTAATATTTCCTTAATTTGTGATAGCCAATAAATTGATAAACAACCGAAATCTAACACATTTGGTGTCCAGCTCATGAGGTAGAGTACTGTTAACATAATGGTGCCGCCCGGGTGAGGCCGAGTACTAATGATTTCCAGTTACTAATAGAGCTCAGACCCAAAATAATGGTGCCCCGTGTGAGGCCGAGTACTGTTGGCAAATATTCATAATTGTGCAATATTAAATTCATAATTTGGCCAAAACCGCAAAGGTTGGAAATTTTTTTTAGTCCACCACAGGAGTAAACGTCCAGGTGTACTTACAAACAAGTGCACTGTGGTGAGAATTG
>NW_019504309.1:0-1008 GCF_002814215.2 Seriola lalandi dorsalis
TTGGCAAATATTCATAATTGTGCAATATTAAATTCATAATTTGGCCAAAACCGCAAAGGTTGGAAATTTTTTTTAGTCCACCACAGGAGTAAACGTCCAGGTGTACTTACAAACAAGTGCACTGTGGTGAGAATTGGTTTACTAATTTTACCTGAAGTATTATTAGACGTCCTCCAGTTAATAATAGCTAACACATAAGCCTTAGTATCAAGAGCCTGCTATTGTTGCTAACAATTCCAGTTGAGTTTATTCTGTTGGAAATGTAAGAACCTCAGTTCAGCATTTGAATACCACGTGTTCAATGCTATCTAGTAAAGCTGTCAGAATTGCTGCTCCCTTTAACTTAGACACTGTGTGCCGACAGCCCTGTGTAACACAGAGAGCTTATACCTGGCTGTTACTGCCAAGCATTTCAGCCTGAGTAAGAAATAGAGCCTGAGATAGAGCCACAGCGTGCTACCAGCCCTGTGAAACCCAAGTTCTGCACCTAGCTGTTACTGCCTTGCATTACAGCCTGAGTCGACTTGAAGAGATAAACTTTGGACTGTTACTGCCTTGCATCTCAGTCATTGCTTTTTGAAACATTTCTTAAGCAGACAGTAAACCTGCACTTGCCTTTACTGTCCTTAATCTTTATGCCCACTAGTGTAGCTGCCCCTCCTCCACAGGAAGCTACCCCCATAGTGTAGGCCACTGCATTGTTTAGTTAGGCTAGTGTACTGCCAAACTACACTACAAGGTGTCTCCCAGCGCAACACCACAGCCAACTACATTGACTTCTTGTTTTGTGAAAAACTTGTTTAACCTCACTCTTTCCCAGACACAACAATGGAGAACTCCTGTGTAGAGCAGTTTATTTCTTCCCTAGCACAGAGCCTGAAGCCTGGCTACCTAGAATTTATCAGCAAGTTAAATTCCAGTGAGTGCAGTAAAGAAATAGACTTGCTACTCAGTGACAAAGGTGATGCTCAGACTGCATCCAAAGGCCCATTGTTAAGATGTGTACTG
>NW_019504310.1:0-394 GCF_002814215.2 Seriola lalandi dorsalis
GCACATCCTTCTTCCACCATGACCACAAAACATTAAATGGAATAACATAAAACTACTTGCACTAATAATAGCAGAGAGGAGTAATAGGAGTGTTGATTTCATATTACATCCTTCAAACCTGGAATTAATTATGATACAAGTGGTTAATTGATCAAACAACAATATAAACATTTCCAAAAGCTAATAATCGATACATATGGATTACACAGCAGTTCTTTGACTGTAATAATAATAATATGCACATTCTGGATGTCATGTAGTGTGTTACCTTGTGTGAAGGATGCTGACAGTATGGTCAAATGAAGCACATTGTCTTAAAAATCTACATGTTACATTTCAAACATTCTATGGGATAAAAGTTTGGGTTAAACTATTGCATTGGAACATCTCATGA
>NW_019504311.1:0-474 GCF_002814215.2 Seriola lalandi dorsalis
ATAATGTGCCTTATTAGTTTTTATGGTATATTTGTGTCCTGCCACTCAGCATTGCTTATATTGTGGATATTTTTATGGCTACTTCCTCTATTGTTATGATTATGATTATAATCATTACTGTGACTTTTTTCTACATAGTCTACTTGTATATTCATTGTGTAACATGCTGGTTTAGCCCTTTTCGCCATTCATTTTGTATAAGGAATCACATATAATATATTTTTACTTAGATATTTCCTGACAAAAATAAAGACATTTTAACTACATCCTTGGCTCAGAGTGAGTATGCCTGAAGTAAGTCCAGATACTTCTCTTTGTCTACAGTTGACCAATCGGTAGTTTTTTTTTAAAAAAAAAATACACCCTGTAAGTCACAGGTGTATTCACATATAATTGGGAAGTCTGTTTTAAAGAGTCCGGCTTTTATATTTGTCAGTTGAGCCTAATTAAATAAAACTGTTATATTCTAGGTAC
>NW_019504312.1:0-444 GCF_002814215.2 Seriola lalandi dorsalis
ACTATGGCGTTTTTATGATATTTTTATGCCTTACTTTACTATGACGTTTTTATCTCTTACTATCATATGACATATTTATGACATTTTTATGCCCTACTATACTATGACGTTTTTATGATGTTTTTATGCCTTACTATAATGACGTTTTCATGCCTTACTATACTATGACGTTTTCATGCCTTACTATACATAATGTTTTTATGATGTTTTTATGCCTTACTATAATATGATGTTTTCATGCCTTGCTATTCTATGACGTTTTTTATGCCTTACTATACTATGACGTTTAGATGCCTAACTATACTATGACATTATTATAACATTTTTATGCCTTACTATACTATGATGTTTTGATGCCTTACTATACATAATGTTTTTATGATGTTTTTATGCCTTACTATACTATGACGTTTTTACGTTATTTATGCCTTTGTATACTATGAC
>NW_019504313.1:0-421 GCF_002814215.2 Seriola lalandi dorsalis
GTGCGATGGTTAGGACTATTCCCTCACACTGAGAAGGTCAAGGGTTCAAACCCTGGTTTCAGACTTTATAATCCTGTGATGTCTTTTGATAGTTTCACGCTACAGTACACGATTAAGTTTTTTGGCATTTTTATATGCCTTACTATACTTTGACGTTTTATGCCTTACAATACTATGATGTTTTATGATATGTCACGGAGTAGTATACTGATATTTTATATACCTTTCTATACAAGGCTTTCGTAATGCAGCAGCATGGTGGTAGAATGGTTAGGACTATTCCCTCACACTGAGAAGGGCAAGGGTTCAAACCCTGGTTTCAGGCTTTTATATACTGTGACATTTTTTCGCCATCCTATACTATGATGTTTTTTGATATTTATATGTCTTACTATACAATTATGTTTTCATGACATTTTAT
>NW_019504314.1:0-422 GCF_002814215.2 Seriola lalandi dorsalis
CCAGCAGCTGTCACTGAGACAGCAGTATCCGTAGATGGTCCTGCAGTTGTCGTTGAGCCAACAGTTGCAGCAGATGGTCCTGCAGTTGGTGTTGATCCAGCACTTGTAGTAGTTGGTCCTGCAGTTGTTGTTGAGACAGCAGTCGTGGTAAATGGTCCTGCATGTATTGTTGAGCCTACAGTTGTGGTTGTTGGTCCGGTAGGTCTCATTGAACCAGCAGTTGTAATTGAGCCAGCATCTGTCATTGAGCCAACAGTTGTTATTGAGACAGAAGTTGTGGTTATTGGTGCTCCAGTTGGTGTTGATCTAGCAGTTGTGGTAGTTGGTCCTGTAGTTGTTGTTGACTCAGCAGCTGTCATTAAGCCAGCAGTGGAGAAAGTTGACATTAAGGTAGCAGTTGTGTTTGTTGGTGCTCCAGT
This sequence comes from Seriola lalandi dorsalis, assembly GCF_002814215.2. NCBI lineage: Eukaryota > Metazoa > Chordata > Actinopteri > Carangiformes > Carangidae > Seriola > Seriola lalandi. The sequence continues at coordinate 420 of NW_019504314.1, forward strand.
TGG
>NW_019504315.1:0-488 GCF_002814215.2 Seriola lalandi dorsalis
ATTTCTTCTTCTTATAAACTGTGAACCGCTCACCCTCACCCTCTGCCACCTACGCTAGTGTCAGGTTTCCTGCTTTTCCATTTGTGTGAAGTCTTTGTGAGGTCACACTGACCTTGACCTCTGACCTCCCAAATCTAATCAGTTCATCCTTGAGTCTGAGTGTTAAATGTGAAGAGATTTCCTGAAGGTGCTACTGCTCTGTGTCATTAAGTTTTTATTTCTATATATAATTTTTATAATCAAGTTAATTTATCTATTTATCATTTTTAAAATATTGTTGACACATTTTATCCTCCGACCCTCAGATTATAGAAGAAGAAAAGATACGATGTTGTTTGACCTGAGATAAAAAAGCGACTGATTCAGAGAGAGAGAGAGAGAGAGAGAGAGAGAGAGAGAGGGAGAGAGAAAGGGAGAGAGAGGGAGAGAGGGAGAGAGAGAGAGAGGTAGAGAGGGAGAAAGGGAGAGAGAGGGAGAGAGAGAGAGAG
>NW_019504316.1:0-409 GCF_002814215.2 Seriola lalandi dorsalis
AAAACATCATAGTAAAGTAAGGCATAAAAACCTCAAAAAACGGCCTAGTATAGTAAGGCAAATAATGTCAAAAAACGTCATAGTATAGTAAGGCAAATAATGTCAAAAAATGTCATAGTATAGTGAGGCTTAAAAACCTCAACAAATATCATAATATAGTAAGGCAAACGGTGTTAAAGAAACATCGTAGTATAATAAGGCTTACAAACCTCAAAAAACGTCATAGTATAGTAAGGCATAAAAACCTCAAAAAACATCATAGTATAGTAAGTCAAATAATGACAAAAAACGTCATAGTATAGTAAGGCATAAAAACCTCAAAAAAGGTCATAGTATAGTAAGGCAAATAATGTCAAAAAACGTCATAGTATAGTAAGGCAAATAATGTTAAAAAACGTCATAGTATAGT
>NW_019504317.1:0-465 GCF_002814215.2 Seriola lalandi dorsalis
ATTATAGTATGGAAAAAAAGTGAAAAAACGACATAGTATAGTATGGCGAAAAAAGTGAAAAAAAACAACATAGCATAATAAGCCATAAAAACATCAAAAACGTCAAAATATAGTTTGGCATAAAGATGTAATAGTATAATAAGACCTTAAAAGAAAAAAAAATCATAGTATAGCATGGTAAAAAATTTTTAAAAACAACATAGTATAGTATGGTGAAAAAAGTGAAAAAAAACGTGAATAAACGACATAGTATAATAAGCCATACGAACATCAAAAACAATCATAGTATAGTAAGGTATAATCATGTCATAGTATAGTGAGGCCTTAACAGTGAAAAAAATGACATATTATAGTATGGAAAAAAGTGAAAAAACGACATAGTATAGTAAGGCGAAAAAAATTGAAAAACAACATAGTTTGATAAGACATAAAAACATCAAAAACGTCATAATATAGTATGGCATA
>NW_019504318.1:0-1432 GCF_002814215.2 Seriola lalandi dorsalis
CAAAAAACAGCATAGTATAGTAAGGCATAAAAACGTCAAAAAAAGGCATAGTGTAGTAAGACATAAAAATGTCAAAAAACTTCATAGTATAGTATGGCATTGTATAGTAAGGTATAAAAATGTCAAAAAACGTCATAGTATAGTAAGGCACTGTAGAGTAATGAATAAAAACGTCAAAAAACTTCATAGTATTATCAGACATAAAAACGTCATAAAATGTCATAGTATAGTAAAGCATAGTATAGTAAGGCATAAAAATGTCAAAAAACTTCATAGTATAACAAGGCATAAAAACGTCAAAAAACGGCATAGTATAGTAAGACATAAAAATGTCAAAAAACGTCATAGTATAGTAAGACATAGTATTGTAAGGCATAAAAATGTCAAAAAACGTCAAACTATAGTAAGACATAGTATAATAAGGCATAAAAATGTCAAAAAACTTCATAGTATAGTAAGGCATTGTATAGTAAGTAATGAAAATGTCAAAAAAACGGCATAGTATAGTAAGGCATTGTATAGTAAGGCATGAAAATGTCAAATAACGTCATAGTATATTAAGGCATAGTATAATAAGACATAAAACCTCAAAAAACGGGATAGTATAGTAAGGCATGAAAACGTCAAAAACGTCAAACTATAGTAAGACATAGTATAATCAGGCATAAAAATGCCAAAAAGCGTAATAGTATAGTAAGGCATAAAAATGTCAAAAAACGGCATAGAATAGTAAGACATGAAAACGTCAAACAACTTCATAGAATAATAAGGCATAAAAACATCATAAAATTTCATTGCATTGTAAGGCATAGTATAGTAAGGCATAAAAATGTCAAAAAACGGCATAGTATAATAAGGCATAAAAATTTCAAAAAACGGCATAGTATAGTAAGGCATAAAAATGTCAAAAAACAGCATAGTTTGATAAGGCATAAAAACATCATAGAATTTCATAGCATTGTATGGCATAGTATAGTAAGGCATAAAAATGTCAAAAAACGGCATAGTATAATAAGGCATTTAAATGTCAAAAAACTTCATGGTATACTAATGCATAGTATAGTAAGGCATAAAAATGTCAAAAAACGGCATAGTATAATCAGGCATAAAAATGTCAAAAAACGGCATAGTATATATAGTAAGGCATAAAAATGTCAAAAAACTTCATCGTATAATAAGGCATTAATACATTATAAAATTTCATAGCATTGTAAGGCATAGTATAGTAAGGCATAAAAATGTCAAAAAACGGCATAGTATAATCAGGCATAAAAATGTCAAAAAACAGCATAGTATAGTAAGGCATAAAAACATCATGAAATTTCATAGCATTGTAAGGCATAGTATAGTAAGGCATAAAAATGTCAAAAAACGGCATAGTATAATCAGGCATAAAAATGTCAAAAAACTTCATGGTATACTAAGGCATAGT
>NW_019504319.1:0-698 GCF_002814215.2 Seriola lalandi dorsalis
AAAAAAATAGTTGTCAGTGCTCTACTAATATTCTGCTGAATAATTGAACAGCACACTGTTTCTCATCTATCTCACTGGGCTGTGATTCAGATGCTAAGTGGACTAAAGTAAACCCACCTACACACACACACACACACACACACACACACACACACACACCACACACACACACACACACACACAAATCCTACAAAATAAGAGCTGAGTTAATATGTGCATCGGCGTAATATCTGTGTAACCCTAGTCCCATGTATCTATGCAAATTTATCAGGAATTGTGGAGTACAAAGGGACAGGGCCTGAGTTCGTTATTGAACTAATATGTATAAGAATTCTGTTCTGCCAAATTAATAAGGACACCACACAACTGTTGCTTTAAATACAAAAATCCCTAACAGGTATTTATTTATAACAGAAATAAGATTAAATGAATTTTTGGTAACCTTTCAAATACCTTATAACAGAAAATTATTCACATTTTAAATACCCGTTCAATAAAGTTTGCATGAATTATAATTAACAGAATCACAATTAACATACCTGTAGGCCCCACACTCACACACACACACAGTCACTCTTTAACCATACACCAGCAAATATGAGAGTTAACCCTGTTGCAGGCCTGATTCTTGAAGCTGGGGTGCGGTGAGACCGAAAACTTATATGGCCACTTCACTCAGAAATGAGCAGAAACAAAAG
>NW_019504320.1:0-511 GCF_002814215.2 Seriola lalandi dorsalis
TTTGACGTTTTATGCCATACTATACTATGGCGTTTTTCCCATTTTTATGCCATTCTATACTATGACGTTTTTCACATTTTTATGACTTACTATACTGTTTCCTTTTATTCCTTACCATACTATGACCTTTTTATTACCTTTTTATGAACTTTTATGCCTTCATATACTATGTTGTTTTTTTGACTTTTTATGCCATACTATACTATGACGTTTTTGGTCGTTTTTATGCCAAACTATACTATGACGTTTTTCACATTTTTATGCCTTACTATACTGTTTCCCTTTTATTCCTTACCATACTATGACCTTTTTATGACCTTTTATGTCCTAATATACAATGTTGTTTTTTTGACGTTTTATACCATATTATTGAAGGAGCTTTTGCTGTTTAGAGAAAAAAACTCTCACCCCCACAGGGTGAGTGAAGTGTTCAAAATGCTCAAAAGACCAGTGAGTGTCCACACCAAAGAATTTAGTTCAAATTGTTTAGTGAATCTTTTCAGCAAGCAAT
>NW_019504321.1:0-667 GCF_002814215.2 Seriola lalandi dorsalis
GTATAGTAAGGCATAAAAAGTCAGAAAAAACGTCATAGTATAGTAAGGCATAAAAAGTCAGAAAAAACATCATAGTATAGTAAGGCATAAAAAGTCAGAAAATACGACATAGTATAGTAAGGCATAAAAAGTCAGAAAATACGACATAGTATAATAAGGCATAAAAAGTGACAAAAATGTCATAGTATAGTAAGGCATAAAAAGTGATAAAATTGTCATAGTACAGTAAGGCATAAAAACGTCATAGTATAGTGAGGCATAAAAAGTCTGAAAAAATGTCATAGTATAGTAAGGCATAAAAAGTCTGAAAAAACGTCATAGTATAGTAAGGCATAAAAAGTCAGAAAAAACGTCATAGGATAGTAAGGCATGAAAAGTCGGAAAAATGTCATAGTATAGTAAGGCATAAAACGTAACAATAATGTCATAGTATAGTAAGGCATAAAAACGTCATAGTATAGTAAGGCATAAAAAGTAAAAAAAAATGTCATAGTATAGTAAGGCATAAAAAGTCTGAAAAAACGTCATAGTATAGTAAGGCATAAAAATGTCATAGTATAGTAAGGCAAAAAAACGTCATAGTATAGTAAGGCATAAAAAATCATAAAAACATCATAGTATAGTAAAGCATGAAAACGTCATAGTATAGTAAGGCATAAAAAGTCAG
>NW_019504322.1:0-449 GCF_002814215.2 Seriola lalandi dorsalis
CATGAAGTCCTGTACAATCTAGTTATGATGTGAGCTACAGTTGAGCTGCTTGTGTCCACAGAGTAACACTGTACAGAGACATTTTCCACTGTCTTCTCCTCTCAGCCTCATGGACAATGTTAGTCTAATGCTTCATTCTCTCTACTTTTTCCAGGACTAATAGCTGGAGACACAATCTCTCCAGCAAGAGATGAAGTCAGTGGAAGAGAAGGAGAATCTGTTAAACTCTCATGTCAATATCGGACAACGGACACCTACATTCGCCTTTACTGGTACAGACATGATTCTGACCTTCAGGCACCTCAGTTTATACTCTGGAAAGGAGCAAAATCATGGAGTGGTCAACAACATATTCCTGATGATCGATATCAATCCAAAACAACAGGCACATCAACTGAACTGACCATCAGCAGACTAACCCTGAACGACACAGCTCTCTACTACTGTGC
>NW_019504323.1:0-514 GCF_002814215.2 Seriola lalandi dorsalis
AAAAAAAGACAGCGCTTTAAAGAACCGGTATACACTGCCCAGCACCCAGAGAGGTACCCCTTCAAATTGTTATTTCAAAAATATTGGCTGTATGAAATAATAATTTAAGGTTTGATTATGTTGTAAATTGTGATTTCATTTTAACAAATGTTATTCTCTTACAGGCTCCAGCCCCTGAGACAGTTCAAGCTTCAGTCCCTGTCCAGAATCCCGCTGCAGTGTGTGCCTCTGTGCCTGTAAGTAATATATCATTTCCCCAGCAAGGTTTTAGTCCTGCCCCTGGGTCACTCTGAGGTATTCTGAATGAATGAAAGAAAGATGCTGCTCCAGTGAAAATGTTCATGTCAGAAGTGAGATTCGAACCCACACCTCCAGAGGAGACTGCGACCTGGACACAGCGCATTAGACCGCTCGGCCATCCTGACTATATGAGCTCTTGCACACACTACTTTCCGACAACATATCAGCCATGTTCACTTTGTTGCTGGTTGTCACTTGCAGAGCAAGTCTATAA
>NW_019504324.1:0-332 GCF_002814215.2 Seriola lalandi dorsalis
GTTTTTTTGACATTTTATGCCATATAATACTATGACATTTTTGGAGATTTAATGCCATATTATACTATGAGGGTTTTTGGCATTTTTATGCCTTACAATACAATTTTTTTATGCTTTACCATACTATTACGTGTTTATGACCTTTTATGCCTTAATGTACGTAAATGTTTTTTTGATGTTTTATGCCATACTATACTATGACGTTTTTTGAAATTTTTATGCCATATGATACTGTGATGTTTTTTGGTATATTCATGCCTTGCAATACTATTTTATTTGATGCCTTACCATACTATGCCTTTCTTCTGACCTTTTATGCTTTAATATACTAT
>NW_019504325.1:0-382 GCF_002814215.2 Seriola lalandi dorsalis
TGTGAAAGCAGCGACCCTGAAGGGAACAGAGAGGAAGAGAGAACCAGAGCAGGGAGGTTAAAGCAGCTCCACCTGGAGCAGCTACAACAGTGAAAAGCTGCTGAAACATCCAGGACTCAGGATTAATAATCTCATTCATTACATCAGTCACAGAAACTCTTATTTTAACTACATTTATCTCATACAACTTATTTTATTTAAATAGAATTTGAAAAAGCAGGATTTGACTTTGTGCTGTTGGGACTTTTTCTTCAGTAAATACTGTTTCTTCATCACTACTGCTACATGGTATTACAGTACGCCTGGTGTGGAGCAGTGTGTGGCTGCAGCCACCAGAGGGCAGCAGAATACAAGTTTGATTCATCACAGCAGCAGCAGCAGC
>NW_019504326.1:0-449 GCF_002814215.2 Seriola lalandi dorsalis
ACATACATACACACACACACACACACACACACACACACACACACACACACACACACACACACACACTCAGTACAGAGTGGGCTGGGTGAGGGTACTGATTAGAGGAGCTGTTGCCAGGTCTGGACAGGTCTGCTGTATATTTAGACAGATCTGTGAGGATCATGGGATCAAAGAGTGACATGATTACTACCTGGCCTTCTGATAAAAAAAAAAAAAAAAAACACCTCACTATTATTTCCCTGTCAATACCCACAGGAATACACACATTGGGAATTACCCCGCACATATCTGACACATTCACACACACACAAACGCTATGATAAACTTACAGTCGTGGGTTCCAGCGTTAAAAAAAACAAACAAAAGACACACTGAGCTGTACTGGCACACAGTAGCCACACAGGTAGACGCAAGGACACACACATGTGCACGCACGCACGCACGCACGC
>NW_019504327.1:0-371 GCF_002814215.2 Seriola lalandi dorsalis
GACTGAGGAGGGAATTACAGGATGTTTGAGTAAACATGAGCTTAATACACAGCTCCACAATCTCCAAGAGGTGCTGAGGTCAGGGTTAGTTGTGTGTGTCTGCCACCGTCTGTAATAGTACAAAATAATGCAAAATAAAAGCTGCAATAAACAGGTGTGTGTAGATGAATGTGTGTAACTCACCTGCTACAACAGTCAGATTTAAGGTGGAGTTACGACCTCCTCTTGTGTTCTGGGCTTCACAGTAATAATTCCCACTGTGTTCAGGTCTGAGGTCAGTGATGGTGAAGATCTGTCCTGAAGCTTTTGGTGAGTCTTCATTCTCCTTGTACCAGGTGTAATTAGCTGCTGGGTTAGCATCACTGCTACAG
>NW_019504328.1:0-409 GCF_002814215.2 Seriola lalandi dorsalis
GAGGAGAATCTAAGCTTTACAATGAGGTATGAGACAGATAAAGTTTAAGCACTTCCACTTCATTGTTTTCTGTACAGAGATTTCTTACATTTACAAAGTGCACCAATACTGTACAAATAAAAAGAGCAAAGTCTAACAATGTCCTTGTAGACTTGAATACAGGCCTTGAAAATGCAGGCCAGGTGGATGGCTGCAGACCTCTGACCCAGCACTGAAAGCTGCCTAAAATTGACCACATTAAATGTCTGGTTGATAACAGGAGGTGTGATACAGGATGGAAAGCCAATACTTGTTGGAAAGAAGAGAATGTAAACTTTAAATAGTGAACAACATGTTTCATTTGAAGCAGGTGTAACGGGATAGTATGTAACCTAGTTAATTAGTTACTGGTTCGACTCAAGGAGCGAGG
>NW_019504329.1:0-387 GCF_002814215.2 Seriola lalandi dorsalis
GGGTTTAGTTACAAATGTGTTTTATTGAAGAAAAATCTGCAGCGACTATAGAAGAGACATTTTTACAGTCATGAAGGAGTTCATATTGATTCTGATCAATAATTATAGACTTATACTACTTCAATCACTGGTCTTTACTAATCAATATATAATGAATAACTAAAACTGAGTTTATATACATCATGAATCGTATAAATGCACATATATTAAGTAATCTTACACGTATATAAATTCATCATAGTGGATAAATCAGTGTTTTATTGAAACTTTAAATGAATCAAGATGAAAACAAGTGATTTGATGTTCAGATTTTTATTATCTGGAAACACAGAAACAATATTGAAACACTGAGAGAAGCTGGTAAATATTGTTAGTGAAACATGTGAA
>NW_019504330.1:0-331 GCF_002814215.2 Seriola lalandi dorsalis
TCCCTGCTCTTAAAACCTTTGCTCTGTTCTGAACAGAGTCCTGATTCTTCCTTTTCTGTGACACCTTTAACAATTCATCATCTGACATATCCTCGTCTGCAAAACAATCCTCATTATCAGACGACTCATTTTCACTCAAACCATTATCAGCAGGCTTTGACCTGTCTTCAGTCTGAGCTGCAGAATCAGACTGATCACCTTTATCAGCCCCCTCCTTCCCAGAACAAGCAGGGGGGGCACCATCAGCTGGATCCCCGCCGGGAACGGCAGCAGACTCAATCGGTCCTGGAGCCGCCGATCCCCCGCCGGGAGCCGGAACAGCAGAAGCCGG
>NW_019504331.1:0-515 GCF_002814215.2 Seriola lalandi dorsalis
GTTGTGAAAATATTAGCATGGAGCTAAAATCACTGCTGTACATAAGCCTCACAGAGTTGTGAATGTGACTATAGACTCTGAAATCTTGTTTCTTTCTCTCAGATGCCATGAGCAGTCAGCTGGCAGCCATTTTGGGTCCGCTGGCTATTATGGGATGTCTTGCCCTTGTGATCCTGTTCTGCGTCTGTCACCAAGGAGATGAAACATGTTTCAAGCAAGGTAAGATGGAGTTTACATCCAGGATCAGTGTCTGGTGTCTCAGTCAAATTTTTTTGGTTGCATCACTTCTTGGAAACAAAAAACATTTTATGTAAAGTGTATGACTGTTATTAGAGATTTGTCATCAGCTCTTATTTCCTATGTAAATCATATACATGTTGAGTCATCATTGATGGACATGTGTAAAGAAATCAATTGCCATTACTCATTACTTAATCTATTCTTTTTCAGCTATTGCAAAGATTTGTAATGAGGTAAGTGTCTAAAGGATCATGGTGCTCATTCTATCGTGTATT
>NW_019504332.1:0-524 GCF_002814215.2 Seriola lalandi dorsalis
TTATGTATTGTATTGTAACTTTTTGATTAAATGTCCTGTATAATAAAGTTTTATTCTTCTTCTTTTTCTTATTAGTAGTATTGTTATTAATAATCTTATTATTAAAGTGTGTTTGGGTTGTGACTTTGTGATGCTTCTCACCGAGGGCGACCTGACAGACTTCTTGTCAACATCCACTCCCTGCTGGCCCTGCAGACAAGCAGTCAACTTCTTGTGTGTGCTGTGGGAAACCTGCTTGACCAGCTCCAGACGTTTCTCCACCTAAAACACACAGAAACACAAGAAAGAAAGAAAGAAAGAAAGAAAGAAAGAAAGAAAGAAAGAAAGAAAGAAAGAAAGAAAGAAAGAAAAGACAGAGAATAAGCCTCAATAAGAAATTGATAAGACACACATATACATTGAAACAGACTCCTAATGCACAGGTTATGTCACTTTCCCTGCTGGCAGTCAGAGACATGCACATTCAGGCACCTAAAGCCTGAAGCTGGAACAGAGTTTGATTAAAAAAGATGAAGGCTGCAGGC
>NW_019504333.1:0-374 GCF_002814215.2 Seriola lalandi dorsalis
AAACATTTTTGGACCACAAGTATATGGATGGGAATGACAAGTAACACAGGTCCCTGTCCAGACATGGGCTAATGCTACATAGCTAATGTTAGCATTAGCAGCTGTTTACTAACCAGTCTAGAAGAAATTTGAGTTCAGCATCAAACTTCATTCCTTTACTCACCAACAGCTGTCTCCAGAGGTGGAAACAAACACCAATGTTAACTCTTGTTTTGCTTTTATTTCCTTTACTCCTTTTTCTACTACTGATGTTAGCATGCTAACCAGCTAGCTTTTGCCGGACAAAGTCTTAACAACAATCACCACCATCATCCCCACCTGCAAGAAGCCATGTTCAACAGCAGAGGAAACTTACATGTAGCACTTTTAACCTG
>NW_019504334.1:0-1177 GCF_002814215.2 Seriola lalandi dorsalis
CAAGAAGAAGATTTGTTATAAACCGTGCTAATGAAACTAGCTGGCAGTCATCAGGGAGAATAGCTGGACAGAACAAAGACAACTTGTTTACATTGTGGAACAGATGAAGTTGAGACAAAAATTCACTTTCTCATGAATACAAAGAAATTAGAGAATATTTCTTCCATAAATTCAACCAGAAAATCCCAGACCTTCTTACCCCCCCAAAAGCAAGACTCATTCAAATCCCTCTGGGAAAAGAGGCACTACAGTTGACTTGCATGACAAAGCAAGACATATTTCACTATAAGATACTTTCTCTTTTTTTGCTTCACTTTTATTATTTACTATTTACATTCTACATTTTACATTCTATTGTTTCTATGTGCCTTCTAGGTTCCTCTCAATCAAAACAATAACAATAGACGGCGTTGGGTCATATCTTGAAATAGTGTGGGATCATGGGAGTTGTTGTCTTCACCACCATTACCATAAGCTCCTCTCGGTTTGGATTCCTTCATTGTCAGTGGTTCAGGAAATCAAACAGACCCACTGATTCTAACCATTAAAAACACTGAATAAAGCAGTTTGACATTTAAAGTCAGTGTTTGAGCGACGCTGTACAGAGGACAGAGACTCAGGGAGGAGTTGGAGCTGAGATTGATGCTAACCTTTGTTCCGATTGTTTCTCTTATAACTTATGAAGCAGACGTTCAGCAGGTTTTTACCAGCAGCTGAATTATCCAGGAAGGTGTCCTCCGCTCCATAACAAACACACCAGGGGATTAAAACCAGTAGAAACACTAAATAAAGCAGTTTCACTTTAAAAATCAGTAATTCAGGGCCGCTCACCTGGTAGAGTGCATACGAAAGGCTTAGTCCTACCTGCAGTGGCCGGGGTTCTAGTCCGACCCGTGGCCCACGTCATCTCCTCTCTCTCTCCCTGACTTTCCTGTCCCTCTCAGTGTAGTGATCCAAAAATGTCCTAAAAATACCTTAAAAAATCTTTGATTCACAGACGCTCTTCAGTGGACACATGACATCAAGTAGTATCTGGAAACGGAGACTACTGACCTTTGATATTTGAGCTTTTTATTTCACAAATCTTATCATACAGATACATTTTGGAAACAGCATCTAATCCGTTATTATTTAATTTGAATTTGTTGATTTCTCCGTGTTTTTTTTATCATTACTG
>NW_019504335.1:0-727 GCF_002814215.2 Seriola lalandi dorsalis
TCCACACTAGAGAGACTCCTATTGATCGGCTGCTGATTATCATTAACAATACCTGATGGGTGGATGTGAATTAATGCTCCTAGTCATTGATCACCTCCAAACCGATCAGCTGTTAATCCTCCGAGAGAAGCTCCGTGAGCTGCGTAGTGAAGCCCCGCCAAAATAAAACGTGTGTGAGAGACTGATGGAACGTCTGCAATGATGACAAACACGATCGGTATCAGCCGATCACACTCATAAATGATCGTATCGGTGGCAAAACAGATGATGGCGGCGTCACTAGTCCACACTACTCATCTCTTCTGCGTTTCCTCCTCCGTCCACACGACTCAGTCCTCAGGCCTTAAAACAGAGAGTTTTGGAAACTCTGTTAGCCCCGTTTTATTTTGAAAACTCTGGGGTTGTGTTGTAGTCTGAACAGAAACTGAGACCTTTGTAAACGATGAGGTCACATCCACGGTCTCTCCTGATTGGCTGTCATCAGCCTGGACTACCAGTGGTGAATACAACATGATAATGAATGACAGTGTCACTGACCTTGTTGTCTTTGCAGCTGTTGTTCACTTACATTCTGTTTTAATGCTACAACTGCAGAGCAGACAATCTACTTCCTGTTTACACCGGATCTCACATGCTCAGTGCAGGTGACGGTCGTGTGTGTTAGTCGAGACGGAGTTCATTTTCGTACATAGCGTCATTGTGTGGACGTAGCCTCAAGCAAGTCCAG
>NW_019504336.1:0-485 GCF_002814215.2 Seriola lalandi dorsalis
TGTGTGTATATTAAGTGGTGCAATAGGTGTAATATTTAAATTGGTAATTTACAACCCCCCTCTGTTTGCAGAGGGACAGGTGTGAATGTTACAGTCTATTGGATTCACATGTATTGCTAAGAGAGCAGAATAAAGTTGAGTCAGCTGTCCTGCCGTGTTGTAGCCCACTTGTCACCCACAGCCCAGAGAGACTGGAGAACGCTACCGACCGAGAAATAAGGGTTGCGTTACTTTTGACCACTCACTTCACTCATAAGCTGAGTCCTACACAAGAGTAATTGTACATTGCATCGCCACCCATCAAAATATCTGATAGAATTAGTGAAATGTCCATTCACTGACTCCCCATGACACCCAAATCACCTGGTGGTCGGTTACACACATCATTACTTCCCCTTCTACCTCCTCACTCTCCTTGTAAGCTGAAGAGAATAATTAGAGCAGCCAAAGAGAGGTATGCTGAGGAGATGAAGGCCCATGACTCA
>NW_019504337.1:0-541 GCF_002814215.2 Seriola lalandi dorsalis
CAACATGGAGGCGACAGAGAAGGTGAGCTGTAGTTAAAACATGTTGATGCTTTTTCCATTGTGTTTGTTACTGATAATAAATAACTAATGTAACTGATCCATGTCACTCTACATGGACGACAACTGCAACCTAATACCAAATGAAAAAATGTTAGCAAAAAAGAAATTGCAAGACGTCAATTTGCACCATCAATCAAAAGTTTCTCACCATGAACCAAATATTTACATTCGTCCGCCATGTTCCTGCATATCTGTCGTCAACAACTCGGCAAGTTTCCAAGTGTATGTTTTGTTGTTTTTTGAAGTTTGATACTAAAGTCGGCAGCAGCAGCAGTCTGGGTGTCGTGACCAGGTTGTATCAGTTCAACATTAGATAAATTTGGTTCTATTAACCTTTTGTTATAAGTGGTGGCAGCGTTTAGTCGGCACTTCCTTCCACTCCAGTCCCGTGTTGTGTTTTAAACACATTTGAAAAAGGCGGGAATCATCGATATATAATGATGCACTGGTAAAAGCATCACCTTATTCAGAGAGTTGAGCA
>NW_019504338.1:0-334 GCF_002814215.2 Seriola lalandi dorsalis
AAGACAAACAGAAAGAGATAAGTCCTTAATTCTGTTTAAGCTTCAGTTTCTCCGAGCTGCTGCCTGTCCCTGTGTCAGAGGGTCAGAGCGTCCAGCCTCCTGGACGCTAACAGCTCTGACTTTAATGTTCCACTCACCTCTGTTCACTCAGGTTAAGTCTTATTTCAAGACTTTTGTAGATGCACACACACACACACTCAGTGTTTATCCTCAGGAATGAAATGAAGTGACCTCATCACAGTGTATTACTCATATTCTTCCATAGAGGATTGAGGACTGATACTTGTAGGATTAGAGCAGTGAGCAGGAGTGTGAGTGTGTGTGTGTGTGTGTG
>NW_019504339.1:0-443 GCF_002814215.2 Seriola lalandi dorsalis
TGCTGCAGGGATTTAATGACCTGAAGGAGAAGCTTTTCATACATTGAAGCAGCTGTGGATGACAGATCAATGCCGACTGATTTACTTACTTTCCTGCTTTAAATACATTCAACGTTATTTTCTGAAGCCTGACAGTTAGTCATATGTAACTTTTCCACATTAAAATGCGTAAAAATGACTAGACCTTATGTTTTATATGTTGTTGAGTTGTGTTCTTACATCATCACAAACGTTTCCATCAATTCTCAAACCGGAGAAATCTGTGATTTTAATCATAGTAACGCCATTTCATTTGGTAACCTGTCAATGACATCATATCCTCAATGTGCATGGGTTGGTGTTGTTGCCTGACAGAAGCTCAACATTGACTTATGTAGTTTTAAGCCACATACACTTTTTACACCTTGGTGGTTTTCAGCTCTATATTTGAACCAGATGAAGGA
>NW_019504340.1:0-380 GCF_002814215.2 Seriola lalandi dorsalis
TGTGTTCACAACAACATCTAAAAACGACTTTGGAGATTTCGACAAAAAGAAATTCTCAGCCACCAGACCTGGTATTGAGAGCGGGACATTCACAGTGGAGAATCTGGAGCCTGGAGATCAAGGCTTGTATTTCTGTGCTGTGAGTCAACACAGTGATACAGACACATGTGGAAGCTGAACAAAAACCCCACAGCACTTTTCACAACTGTTACCAAAACTATAATCTCCTGTACTGTAGGGGGACCTCGAGTACCACAGATTCTCCTAGTAACACTTTGATCACACGCCACACAATATATGACACTCCCCCCTGCCACTCTTCATATCTCTGTAACTAACTGACAGTTCTGTGTAAGACTCTGACTCTCTGAACATGGACA
>NW_019504341.1:0-509 GCF_002814215.2 Seriola lalandi dorsalis
ATTCGTCGTCCCTCCACCGCCAGACACGTGTGTTGAGGACTCGAATTAGGTGAACGGGAACGCCCGACCCCCCACATCGGCGCCCCACCTTAGGTCGTCGAGTCGAGACCTAACCCTATCCGCCATTTTGGCTCACGTGGTCGACACGCTTAGACCCGTCCGCCATCTTGGACCCCTGCGGGACGCGATCGCAACCGACCACACCCGCCATCTTATCTCACACACACACACCCACACACCTACACCTAGACGCCCGCTCACACAGACACATACACACACACACACGCACACACACGCACACACACATCGCTTGACTGTATGGCTGTTTATCTCTTGTATGTGTAGATTAGTTGATTGATGGTAGAATTTTAGGATAAATCAAGGCTGATTAACTTTGTTAATTGTGGAGATTTAATAAATATCATTGTAGTTTAAAGAGAAGTCTTTGGTCATTATTGTGTATGTTCATTGTGATCCATGACTGATTGAGAAGGTCTGAGCTCGAACTT
>NW_019504342.1:0-646 GCF_002814215.2 Seriola lalandi dorsalis
TGAAGAAAGTGATGTGTTGGTATCCGTGAGGGAGGTTGATGTGGAATGATCTAAAGGAGAGAAGTCTAAAAGAAATAACAGAACTGTGACATGCCTGAAATGTAGCATTTGGTGCTTTCCCAGACACAGGTTAAAAATCATCATCAAATTAAACCTGATCCCACATTTCCAAACTGTTTTTGCAATTAGATACAGATCTTTCTTTAAAATATAATTTTTGATAATGTAATTTGTTATAGTAGCCAAGCAGAGACATGACATCTCAAATTATATTTGTGAAGTAGAAAAACCCTGAACATTGATTACAACTAATTTTATACTGAGACATACCTTCCTCTGAAATTCCATCTTGTGTCGTTGGACTTGGACCAGGATCAGGATCAAGCTGTATCTCAAGAACGATGTTTTCCTCCAGTGTCTGAGCTGGGTAGTTAGGGTTAATAGATTTCATGTGATCAGAATCAGGTTACAAAATATAACTACACTTTCAAATATGATAAGAAGAAAATACAGTTAGATTATAAAGCAACACTTAAATCTTTAAAACACAGCTATTGTCAAGACATGAAATAGTATATAGACTTATGCCAGAGGTTCTTTTACCTGATTGGTTGATGATCATGTTCCAATGAATAAAGTAAGACAC
>NW_019504343.1:0-383 GCF_002814215.2 Seriola lalandi dorsalis
ACTCATCATTCAAAGCACAACTTTATTTGAAATGGGAGTTTCCAAAGACACCAAACATGTGCCACTGAACTTTGGGGAAATGGGAATAAAATGATGCAGCAGAAAATTTGATGGAGTCTGAGCTTTGAATATTTCATCAGTGCAAACATGATAAAGAAAAACATGATAGACAGAATATATTATATTATAAGACAGAGCGGAAAAAGAAATCAAGTCCATAGAAACAGCTGTTCAACAACAGATGACAGTGTGTGTTACTAAATTCACCAGCAACCTGATTGTGTGTGTGTTGTTGTGTTTCTGCATCACAGTGACCCAGATTTTTCATCTGCTGTCAGATTCAAATCAAGATCAAGAAACTTTTCATTCAGTCTGTTCAGAGA
>NW_019504344.1:0-671 GCF_002814215.2 Seriola lalandi dorsalis
GTTTATTGATGTTTTATGCCTTACTATACTATGATGTTTTTCTGGTATTTTCATGCCTTACTATACTATGACACTTTTTGATGTTTTATGCCTTTCTATTAAATGATGTTTTATGACATTTTTATGCCTTACTATACTATAATGTTTTATGACATTTTTATGCCTTACTATACTATGGTGTTTTTTTTTTTTTTACATTTTTATGTCTTACTATACTATGATGTTTTTTGACATTTTTATGCCTTACTATACAATGATGTTTTTTGATGTTTTATGTCTTACTATACTTTGAAATTTTTATGCCTTACTATACTATGATGTTTTTTGATGTTTTATGCCTTGCTATACTGTGATGTTTTTATGCCTTACTATACTATGATGTTTTTTGGTATTTTCATGATTTACTATACTATGACTTATTATGATGTTTTATGACATTTTTATGCCTTACTATACTGTGATGTTTTTTTGACATTTTTATGCCTTACTATACTATGCCATTTTTTGATGTTTTATGCCTTACTATACAATGATGTTTTTTGTTATTGTCATACCATACTATGCTGTGATGTTTTTATGCCTTAATATACAATGATGTTTTTTGATGTTTTATGCCTTACTATACTATGATGTTTTTATGCCTTAATATACAATGACGTTTTTTGATGTTT
>NW_019504345.1:0-412 GCF_002814215.2 Seriola lalandi dorsalis
ATAAACTACAAACCACATTCCAATCCTAGGTAGTGACCAGCAGAACACTCTTCACACACACAGATCTGAGGAACAATATATAATTAAATATCTAACTGTTCTGTAACTCATGAGATGTTTCTATGTAATAGGTCAATCCTAAACTTCTATCCTATAGAATGTTTGAAATGTAACATGTAGATTTTAAGACAATGTCCTTCATGTGACCATACTGTCAGCACCCTTCACACAAGGTAACACACACTACATGACATCCAGAATGTCCATATTATTATTATTACAGTCAAAGAACTGCTGTGTAATCCACATGTATAGACTATTAGCTTTATGAAATGTTTATATAGTTGTTTGATCAGTTAACCACTTGTATTATGATTAATTCCAGGTTTGAAGGATGTAAAATGAAATCAAC
>NW_019504346.1:0-537 GCF_002814215.2 Seriola lalandi dorsalis
AATGTTTGAAATGTAACATGTAGATTTTAAGACAATGTCCTTCATGTGACCATACTGTCAGCACCCTTCACACAAGGTAACACACACTACATGACATCCAGAATGTCCATATTATTATTATTACAGTCAAAGAACTGCTGTGTAATCCACATGTATAGACTATTAGCTTTATGAAATGTTTATATAGTTGTTTGATCAGTTAACCACTTGTATTATGATTAATTCCAGGTTTGAAGGATGTAAAATGAAATCAACGGTCGTATTATTCCTGTCTGTCATTATTAGTGTCATTAGGTTTATATGTTATTTAATTTAATGTTTTATGGTCACGGTGGAAGATGGATGTGCGAGTTTATAGGTAAACTGTAGAATTAAACTTTTCAAAAGTTCAGAGGAAAATTACTTTCTTCTCCGAGTTGAAACCAAGGAAAAGAGGAGTGACGCCCCTGAAACATAAGCCAGTCCCCAGGGGATAAAATAGTCGTGATCAATTCACACTTTGCTAGCAGCTTAAAACTGTGCTCAATATCTCTGTTT
>NW_019504347.1:0-431 GCF_002814215.2 Seriola lalandi dorsalis
AGTTTCGGTGAGAGTGAGTTGGTGTTTTTCTCTTTTTCCCGTCTCAGAGTCGGTCGGGACAACCACCGTTTCCCTCCAGTGTGTCTCGGCACCGTGGTGAACCGCCATGGGGGTTCGGGTGACGGCATCCCTGGCTGCTGACAGATGCTGTCTGGCTGAGGAGATGTTCACACGTATGCACGCGCTCACCTGCCCACTTACTCACAGCCTCCGAGGAAACACAATCTGTGTCTCGTCGTCTGAAGGAAAATATTTTTCCATGGTTTTTTAAAGTTTTTGTTCATCTCTCTCTCTCTCTCTCTCTCTCTTTCTGTCTCTCTTATTTTTATTTTTTTTGCCACGACCTCAGAGCCACCAGACTGTTGCAGCAGACTGTGAAATAGGTCATTTCATGTTGCGTTCACAGTCAGTGTTCGCAGACTGATTGAATC
>NW_019504348.1:0-758 GCF_002814215.2 Seriola lalandi dorsalis
TCATAAAAAGTTAAAAAAATGTAATAGTATGGTCAGGCATCAAAGGAGATAGTATAGAGAGGTATAAAATGCCAAGAAACGGCAAAAAAAAGTATGGCAGAAAAATGCCAAAAATACAACATAATATATTAAGGCATAAAAGGTCATAAAAACGTCAAAGTATGGCAAGGCATGAGATGAAATAATATAATTACGCATACAAATGCCAAAAAACAACATAGCATACTATGGTGTTAAAATTAAAAAAAAAAAAAAAAGCCCCATGACTGTTTAGCACCTTACTGGGAATTGAACCCACAACCTTCTGAGTATGAGGTGGCTCTTCTAACCATTGTACCAAATGCTGCTACACTTTTGCAAATTGTAGTTCACCCCTTAAAGATGTCATAGTATAGTAAGACATAACTCGACTTGGTGTAGTGAGGCACAAAAATGCTAAAAAACATCAACGTATAATATGGTAGAAAAATACCAAAAAACGTCATAGTATAGTATGGAAAAAAACGTCAAAAATACAACATAGGGGGCGTCATGTGGCGTCGTGGTCTAAGCAGGCGCCCCATGTGTAGAGGCTACAGTCCTCGCTGCAGTTGGCCCCGGTTTGAGTCCCGCATTGGACAGCCTTTGCTTCACGTCATTCCCCTTCTCTCTGCCTCCCCATTTCCTGTCTCCCTACTGTACTATCAAATAAAGGCATAAAAAAGCCCAAAAAATACAACATAATATATTAAATCATAAAAGGTCATAAAAACGTCATA
>NW_019504349.1:0-491 GCF_002814215.2 Seriola lalandi dorsalis
TCGAAGTTAGGAGGGCTCACTTGATGCTCACATAAAACATGTCTCTCTTTTCTCACATTTCTATTTCTTTGCTCCGCTCTGTCTTTCTTTCCACCATTTGACCTACATGTCTGCCGCCCCTTTGCAATCCAATTTGTCCTCCGTCTCCATCCTATCCTCCCTTCTTCTCTTTAAGTAATAAGATTGCTGCTGTTGAGCTGGTCTTTTAAGGCCTACAACACACACACACACACACACACACACAACCACAGGAGCAGTGTCTGCCCCTGAATTACAGCACTGCCACACCTCCAGCTATCTGTAATCTCCCTCGGTAGACCACAGTGTGCAGGGTGAGGAAACTACAGAGAGAGGGGTGAAGAGGCAGTGAAAGGTGTCACTAAAATAACAAACTTTACAGGATTTAAAGGAAGAAAGAAAACAAATCAAAGAAAGCATACAATGGCTTGAAAAGGAGAAGAAACTGGACATATTTCTTTTCTTGTGGGAGT
>NW_019504350.1:0-369 GCF_002814215.2 Seriola lalandi dorsalis
GGGGGGGGCTGTTACCTGCAGACGTCTGTCTTTGCTGCACCGTCCTGCTCCTTCGACTCAAACACCGACTGTCTGAGTCTCAGCTCTGCACAACACACAAGCAAAACAACAGAACAAGCTAAACATACAGAACACACGTGTTTCACTTTATATGTAAATCCTGCGACAATACAAAGGAAGGAAAAATCTAATTAATCCAGTCGTCAAGTAGCTGCTGAGTTTGATCTTAATATCTCTCAAGTTTTTGGCTCCTGGATCCAAATCTGTCATTTAGGAGTTAAAGTTCCTCTGATGCATTTTTTTTTAAATTTTAGTGTTTATTGAGTTTTCATTTGTACATAGAATCAAATCTCCTTTTTTCACAGCCAT
>NW_019504351.1:0-633 GCF_002814215.2 Seriola lalandi dorsalis
GAACAAGCTAAACATACAGAACACACGTGTTTCACTTTATATGTAAATCCTGCGACAATACAAAGGAAGGAAAAATCTAATTAATCCAGTCGTCAAGTAGCTGCTGAGTTTGATCTTAATATCTCTCAAGTTTTTGGATCCTGGATCCAAATCTGTCATTTAGGAGTTAAAGTTCCTCTGATGCATTTTTTTTTTAAATTTTAGTGTTTATTGAGTTTTCATTTGTACATAGAATCAAATCTCCTTTTTTCACAGCCATAAAGAAGATAAACATATCAAACAGCTGACGAATAAACAAACAAACAAAACAGAATTACCGCCTCACGGTTGTATCCTTCCTCCACTCAGACTAGTTCCAGGTTACAGTGCGAAGTCTTGAGAAATGGCTAAACAGTGTTTTCTTTTCACGTTTGTGCCAAACTTTGAAGGGAGGAGTTCTCGAGAAAACAAAATGGCTGCTGCAGAGGAATTAAAAACTTATATCTTATAAAATAATATCCTGGTCAAATACCTATATATCATTCCCGATGACATAATCATTTATATTTCCAAGGTACATACGCCTGCGTTCCTCAGGACGTCTCTGACTGTATCATCTGGAGCTTTCGAGGAGTCGATGGTTTGATGAGGAAA
>NW_019504353.1:0-499 GCF_002814215.2 Seriola lalandi dorsalis
TGGTGCGTCTTACTGTGTGAAAACTGCAGGTGGATATAAAATCCTATTTGGAAAGGGAACCAGAGTAAACACTGAAACAAGTAAGTCCTGATATAGATCTAAAATATTATTAATATGAGACTCAAAAGATCAATGTAGAAAATAATTCAATACAGCATTCCCCATATACCTTAAATAAAAGATTATCTTCATTTTTATCTGAATAAATATGATAATTATTCATAAACAATGTTGATATTTTACATAAAATCTAGTTAATTCAGAGTAAAATAATGTTCCAGTCGTTTCTAAATGAGTCGCTCACAGTTTGTGTCATGGAGCTTCATGTTGTGTGAAAACTGGAAATCAAAAGATGATCTTTGGGAGTGGAACCAGATTAACTATTGATCCCAGTAAGTCTGATACACACTGTAAACATTATTGATATGAAGCATCTTTAAAGCAAAAATAATATTTATATGAGAGAAAAACCAGCTTCATTTCATTGAATTGAAAAAAA
>NW_019504354.1:0-361 GCF_002814215.2 Seriola lalandi dorsalis
GAGGGAGAGACCCGGAGCATCTGAATACTGTTGTATTTAAGCTCAGACTGTTTGATATAGTGGAAATAATAATAGAAATTCCCAGAGATGTTAATGGTGTTATCAATAATGTTATCTGTTCTATTGTTCTCCATCAACACACTGGGGCTTTTATTTAGAAGCACGTCACCGGAAGTCACTTTCAGATTTGAGGTGTGTTGTGACATTTTACTTCAGAGTGTCACATGTAGTTCATCCGGTAGGTGGCGCTGTGATCCTTCACACAGAGAAGGAACAGCTGATCATCACTGAAACAGGAGAGGACGGGTCAGGACTGAACAGCAGGTCTGAAAATACAGAAAAAAATAAATATTCTCAATTG
>NW_019504355.1:0-408 GCF_002814215.2 Seriola lalandi dorsalis
ATTAGCCGACCTTTGACCCTTTCTAAAACATTGTCCCAGTTTTTCTTTAAAAACGTTTCATTTCCTAAAAACACTCCCAGATATTTTAGCCCTCCTGTTCTCCAGACCAACCCTCCAGGTAGCCTGAGCCGATCCCTCAGCCGGTCCCCCACCATGACCGCCTCGCTCTTCCCCCAGTTCACCCTGGCGGAGGAGATAGAGCCAAAACAGTTCACGGTGTTCTCTAAAATATCAATATCAGTCTGGGAGTTGACCAGGACAATGACATCATCAGCGTATGCAGACAGTTTAAAAGAGACATCACAGTTGGGGAAACAAACACCACTCAGTCCAGTTCTCAGCTTGTGAAGCAGAGGCTCGATGGCCAGAGAGTACAACATGCCAGACAGAGGACAGCCCTGTCTGACA
>NW_019504356.1:0-469 GCF_002814215.2 Seriola lalandi dorsalis
GAGAACAACACATCTGTGATAAAGGAAGGTCTGGTGATTTCTCTGTTAAGGCCCAAACAACAACAGACAAACACATCAACACAAATGTTCCTGAGCAGTGAAATCCTCCATGGCTCCAGCTCCACCTAAAGAAACTCCAACATCAACACAACAAGAAACCAGAAGAGGTCAAAGTGCTGACGATGACTCAGCAACAAACACAAAGACACAAAATACATTTAGGAACTCAAACACCCATTTGAACTCACTTCTGTCTATTTCAGTTTACACAACTCTGCTGTGTCTCCATAATCGTAAAACCAAAGTCCAGCATAGAGAGGCTGAGTGAATGTGGTCTGGACTCTGTGGAGGAGAGTCATGGTTTCAGAGACGCTGTAGAAGGACAGAACACCTGCACTGTGATCCAGGTACACTCCTACTCTGGAGGACCGAGGACCTGAGACTGGAGTGTTGATGTTGTTGGACCAAA
>NW_019504357.1:0-310 GCF_002814215.2 Seriola lalandi dorsalis
TTTGGTTCACAGATGTGAAAACTATTGTAGCAAGACATGGAAGTGGCCTCCTATTTATGATGAGACGTCACAACTACACTGTGATGGACTGGCAACTTGTCCAAGGTGTACCCCACCCTCGCCCATTGTCAGCTGGGATTGGCTTCAGTCCCCTGTTACCCTATAGGGATGGATAATGGATGGATGGATGGATGGACATCACAACTATTTGACTGTCTCATTCAAAGGAGTGACAATCTAAACAAATGTTGCACAGTTGATGTAGGATATGTTATAGCTCCGCTGTTATGGGTGAGTTCAATCAAATGCA
>NW_019504358.1:0-357 GCF_002814215.2 Seriola lalandi dorsalis
TGAATAAAATAAAAAGTGAATGTGCAATATATGAAATGTAAATATGAATAAAAGAGTGAATGTGTATGAAATGGAAATGTAACCACAATTCAAAATATCGAACCTCAAAATAAAATACATGCAATACATCTTTTAGCTATTACTTTTTAAGTTTTTTATATTCAACATACCAGTAGCTGGCATGAAAAAACACAAAATCATTTTTAACCAACATAACGACACACATCTGCTGTCTTTTAACATTCTCACACATACCTGCATGTATGACAGAAAGGGCAATGGTAAGTAACGCTTTTCTCCTCTCTCATGGGAACATCAGTCTCTACAGAAGAAAACAGCATCGTGTCAAGCTAATAC
>NW_019504359.1:0-419 GCF_002814215.2 Seriola lalandi dorsalis
GCTTCTTTTCAACCAGGGAGGAGGTTTATTTATCTCATGACAACAACATGAAGCCAAACGGCTAACAACTGTTGTATCCTCCGGACAACAGCGACACATTTCTTCTTCTACACATTTAAAGTCGCACTGGCTGCAGTTCATGTTACTACAGCGCCCTCTGGTGGACGAGCCTTTAATAACCTCAGTTCCACTTCACAGCTTCTCGCTCTGCTCTTTGTCTTCAAGTCAGTTTCTTTCCTAAAGTGAAGCCGCATTTTCGACCGTTGACGTCGGTCCATCTTTCACACTGTTGTGACGTCAGCCATGCTAGCAAACAAACAGAACAGTCACAACAAACACTTTGATGTTTTTACTGTTTTATTCAAACTGTTGGACAGAAATGATGAAGCTCTGCCTGAAATTACATGACACCCTGAAAC
>NW_019504360.1:0-813 GCF_002814215.2 Seriola lalandi dorsalis
AAAACGTCATAGTATAGTCAGGTATAAAATGTCACAGTATAGTTATGCATGAAAAGGTGAAAAAATGTCATAGTATAGTAAGGCATAAAAAAGGCATAAAACGTCATAGTATAGTAAGGTATAAAAATGGCATAAAACGTCATAGTATAGTAAGGTATAAAAATGGCATAAAACGTCATAGTATAGTAAGGTATAAAAACGGCATAAAACATCATAGTATAGTAAGGCATAAAAAGGTGAAAAAACATCATAGTATAGTTAGGCATAAAAATGTCAAAAAACATCATAGATAGAAAGGTAAAAAATTTCAAAAAAATGTAATAGTATAGTAAGGCATAAAAATGTCAAAAAACGTCATAGTATAGTAAGGCAAAAAAAAGTCAAAGAATGCCATAGTATAGCAAGTCATAAAAACAGCATAAAACGTCATAGTATAGCAAGGCATAAAAACGGCATAAAACGTCATAGAATAGCAAGGCATAAAAAACGGCATAAAACGTCATAGTATAGTAAGGTATAAAAACGGCATAAAACGTCATAGTATAGTAAGGCATAAAAAACTAAAAAAACGTCATAGTATAGTCAGGTATAAAATGTCACAGTATAGTTATGCATGAAAAGGTGAAAAAATGTCATTGTATAGTAAGGCATAAAAAGGTCAAAAAACGTCATAGTATTATAAGTCATAAAAATGGCATAAAACATCATAGTATAGTAAGGCATAAAAGGGTCAAAAAACATCATAGTATAGTAAGGCATAAAAATGTCAAAAAACATCATAGATAGTAAGGTAAAAAAATTTCAAAAAAATGT
>NW_019504361.1:0-413 GCF_002814215.2 Seriola lalandi dorsalis
ATGCCTTACTATACTATGACGTTTTATGTCTTATTATGCTATGACATTTTTTGACATTTTATGCCTTACTATACTATGACGATTTTTGGCGTTTTTATGCCTTACTATCCTATGACGTTTTTTGAAATTTTATGCCTATGACGTTTTTTGACATTTTTATGCCATTTTATGTCTTATTATACTATGACGTTTTTTGACATTTTTATGCCATACTATACTATGACGTTTTATGTCTTATTATACTATGACGTTTTTTGGCGTTTTTATGCCTTACTATACTATGACGTTTTTTGACATTTTTATGTCTTATTATACTATGACTTTTTATGCAATATTATAGGATGACGTTTTTTGGCGTTTTTATGCCTTACTATCCTATGACGTTTTTTGACATTTTATGCCTATGACGTTTT
>NW_019504362.1:0-894 GCF_002814215.2 Seriola lalandi dorsalis
TTTTTTTTTAGTTCAAATTTAAAATATGGATTTAAACTCAAAGTCATTTTGATAAAGTTGTACTGGGCAAGAGTTTTTGACCATTACTTCATTGAAAAATATTCTTAGTACGCTGAGAGAGTCCTGGCAGAGGAGTCTCCAGTCTTTGTCAGTTCAGCCAAGGCAGTGGAGGCCTACAGCAGGGAGGTGGCTGTGACACCACTACATGACACTGGTACGTTTACACTTTGGAAACTTATTTCTGTTAACACCACAAGGATTTTAAAGATCCTAAATAAGGTGAATAAGATATAGTATGCCACACTCCAGGAGAGCTGTAAGACACATAAAGACTGTGGCACAGTCAAAGGCCTTGGGCAGGACTTGTTGATGCATTACATTCCTTTCAAATCAGCGGCCAAATGACACTAACACTGCATTATGTAATAACTCAATACAATGTTATTAAATGTCACTTTATTATGTAATTACTAACAGCCACAGATAAATATGTAATACATTTCCCCTCATTTTGTAGCAGCTAATAGCATCTGTAAACTGTGTGATTTTGAGTCCTGATTCCAAAGTTAGGAGGATTTTGCTGCTTTCAAGATGGACAGGGAGTCTGTTTCAGAGATGCTGCAGAGTAAATAAAGTTGGCCTCACCAAGTTGAGCTGCTGCACTGGTTCTACTAGCAGCCCACTTCTAATGGACCTCAGAGGCCTGGCAGGAGTGTACTCCTGAAACATGTCTAATGTGTTTGTACTGATTTATAAACAAGCAGCATCTTCTTATATTCACTTCTGGCAGGACGCCAGTGTAGAGCTTCAAGAACCAGGCTGCTGTGGTCTGAGTTCTGGTCCCTGTAAGAACTCTAGCAGCTCCATTTCCAATAAGCTGAAGCTCTGTGATGG
>NW_019504363.1:0-894 GCF_002814215.2 Seriola lalandi dorsalis
TTTTTTTTTAGTTCAAATTTAAAATATGGATTTAAACTCAAAGTCATTTTGATAAAGTTGTACTGGGCAAGAGTTTTTGACCATTACTTCATTGAAAAATATTCTTAGTAAGCTGAGAGAGTCCTGGCAGAGGAGTCTCCAGTCTTTGTCAGTTCAGCCAAGGCAGTGGAGGCCTACAGCAGGGAGGTGGCTGTGACACCACTACATGACACTGGTATGTTTACACTTTGGAAACTTATTTCTGTTAACACCACAAGGATTTTAAAGATCCTAAATAAGGTGAATAAGATATAGTATGCCACACTCCAGGAGAGCTGTAAGACACATAAAGACTGTGGCACAGTCAAAGGCCTTGGGCAGGACTTGTTGATGCATTACATTCTTTTCAAATCAGCAGCCAAATGACACTAACACTGCATTATGTAATAACTCAATACAATGTTATTAAATGTCACTTTATTATGTAATTACTAACAGCCACAGATAAATATGTAATACATTTCCCCTCATTTTGTAGCAGCTAAAAGCATCTGTAAACTGTGTGATTTTGAGTCCTGATTCCAAAGTTAGGAGGATTTTGCTGCTTTCAAGATGGACAGGGAGTCTGTTTCAGAGATGCTGCAGAGTAAATAAAGTTGGCCTCACCAAGTTGAGCTGCTGCACTGGTTCTACTAGCAGCCCACTTCTAATGGACCTCAGAGGCCTGGCAGGAGTGTACTCCTGAAACATGTCTAATGTGTTTGTACTGATTTATAAACAAGCAGCATCTTCTTATATTCACTTCTGGCAGGACGCCAGTGTAGAGCTTCAAGAACCAGGCTGCTGTGGTCTGAGTTCTGGTCCCTGTAAGAACTCTAGCAGCTCCATTTCCAATAAGCTGAAGCTCTGTGATGG
>NW_019504364.1:0-395 GCF_002814215.2 Seriola lalandi dorsalis
AGTATGGCAAAAAAAACAAAAAAAAACCAATGTCGTAGTATAGTATGGCAAAAAAAACAAAAAAAAGTCATAGTATAATATGACAAAAAAAAAAAAAGAAAATGTCATAGTATAGTATGGCAAAAAAAACCAAAAAAAGTCATAGTATAGTATGACAAAAAAAAACGTCATAGTACAATATGGCAAAAAAAAACGTCATAGTATAGTATGGCAAAAAAAACCGAAAAAACGTCTTAGTATAGTATGGCAAAAAAAAAAACGTCATAGTATAGTATGACAAAAAAAAAAATACAATGTCATAGTATAGTATGGCAAAAAAAACAAAAAAAACGTCATAGTATAGTATGGCAAAAAAAAACCAAAAAACGTCATAGTATAGTATGGCAAAAAAAAAA
>NW_019504365.1:0-354 GCF_002814215.2 Seriola lalandi dorsalis
ATGCCCACAGAAGCTGAGAATATCTGCTGCTAGGAGATACCACAGGTAACATTCTCACTAGACAAACTAATCATTAATTTGTTTTGATTACATTACATTTATAATAAACCATAGAATGTCCCATTTGCAATTCACTGTAGGTTACCAGACGGCTATGGGAGATCGAGGAAGATTTACCATTTACGGTCGGCCGTCCTGGGTTGGAGCCGCTCTGCCTCATTGTGTACTCCCTCCAGAATGCCTGCAACATGTACCGCACTGACTACGGTCCTTTACAGTTGAGAGGAATACACCAGTATGTTTTGCTTCTTTGTAAAAACATAGTTTCAATCTAAATAAAAGATGTTAGGCAGT
>NW_019504366.1:0-373 GCF_002814215.2 Seriola lalandi dorsalis
CCTGAAGATGTGGCCTGTGATTTCTGCACTGGGAGAAAACTGAAAGCTGTGAAATCCTGTCTGGTTTGTCTGGCCTCTTACTGTGAGAAACATCTCCAACCTCATATTGAATCCCCTACATTTAAGAAACACAAGCTGGTGGAGCCCTCCAAGAAGCTCCAGGAGAACATCTGCTCTCGTCATGATGAGGTGATGAAGATGTTCTGCCGCACTGATCAGATTCATTATTTTCTAACACACCTTTATTTACACTGGGGGGGGGGGACACATGAACAAATCAAATCACATACAAAAAAAAAGAAATGCCCAGATGTTTGTTACACCACTGACTCTACCAAACACAGAGGTTTTTATTTTATTCCAAAAAAATAAC
>NW_019504367.1:0-325 GCF_002814215.2 Seriola lalandi dorsalis
AAATTCACCAGCAACCTGAATGTGTGTGTGTTGTTGTGTTTCTGCATCATGGTGACCCAGATTTTTCATCTGCTGTCAGATTCAAATCAAGAGCAAGAGACGTTTCACTCAGTCACGTCAGAGAAACAGAGAATTGTGGGAAAAAAGATGAAAAGAATAAGAATGAAAGAAAGAGAAAGAGTTGAAAGAAGAAATGAATCCCCTCTGCAGGCTGACAGTGAGCTTCATCTTCTTCTTCAACAGCAGACATTTGAAGATTGAACACAAACAGCATGTTGGAGACTGAAGGTCTCAGTTTGACCAATCACACACTGAAACATAGAAG
>NW_019504368.1:0-378 GCF_002814215.2 Seriola lalandi dorsalis
TCCCTTCAGACGACACGTTGAACAAACTAGTTTATTTCAAACAAACATCGGCTTTAACCCGTCTGGAGAAACACAAACCAGTCGAGTCTGTGAATGTTTGAGCAGCTTAAACTAGGACGTTTGTCAAATCAGTTTTAGATGATGTGTAATAAATTCCTGTTTCTGTTACCTGTCTGCTTAGTTGATAATATCACACAATCTAACATTTGTTTTGTTTTTGCCTTTTAGGTCCCTTAACCTGTTAGGGTTCATTTTAATTATGTGCATTTCTGTCTCTTAACACCTTCCCATTTTAAACTGTGTATAATACCAAGACCAGGAGGAACTGATGCATTTCCACTGCATCACTGTAAAGCAAACTGTCAGAGGTTTCATCAG
>NW_019504369.1:0-610 GCF_002814215.2 Seriola lalandi dorsalis
GGGATAAAAAGTCAAAAATGAAACAGTATAGTAAGGCTTAAAACGTCATAAAAAAAGTCATAGTAAAGTAAAGAATAAAAAGTCATAAAAACGACATAGTACAGTAACGAGGCCATCTATGTAAAAATAGAGAAACCATCCCTCAACAGGGTAGGAGGTCTCAGACACCACCTATCTCCAATTTACAATGCTGCCCTTTCATCCCTTCCCAGGAGACTCAACAATCTAGCCTCCAAGAATAACAAGTGTTCACAAGTGGATGGAAAGGTCAGCAGAGCGTCTTTGACATGGGCGACTGCAGCTCCCCCCCCCCCCCCTTCTCACCAAAAGTCAACTTTGTTTTCTTTTAAAAATGGTCATAATAAGGCATAAAACGTCATAGTATACTAAGGCATAAAAACATGAAAAAATGTCACGTGATTTTAAGACATGAAAATATTAAAAAATCTCATAGTATTGTAAGACATGAAACGTCATAGTATACTAAGGCATAAAAATGTCAAAAGATGTCATGTCATAATAAGGCATAAAACATCATAGTATACTAAGGCATAAAAACATGAAAAAATTTCACACTATTTTAAAGAGTGAAAATATGACAAAACGTCAT
>NW_019504370.1:0-724 GCF_002814215.2 Seriola lalandi dorsalis
ATAAACATTTCACAAGACACAACACTTTAATGAAGGGAGGGAATGAGGGAAACTTGTGGTTTATGTTATAGTGTTTTCTTTTAGAGTCTGTGCTTTGATAGGTGAGTCATGGGAAAGTATGGATTGAGTTCTTGTTTACTTTATTTATTGATTTATTGATTGATTGATTTATTTATTGATTTTATTTTATTTTTTGTTTATTTTTATTTTTTATTTATTTATGTATTTATTTATTTTTATTTTTATTTTTTTTTTTATTATTATTATTATTTTTATTATTATTATTATTTATTTTTTTTGATCGTAGTGTTATTAAGGCTACGGTTTCTTTATGGTAAAGGAGGGGGATTTATTTATACACTTAGAGGGTGTGTAATGTCATGTTTGATAAATGTATGTCCTGTCAAATGGATTGTATTGTAAATACAGATTGTGCTATATTTTTTGATAATAAAAGATAAAAAAAAAAAAACGCGCCCGATCTCGTCCGATCTCGGAAGCCAAGCAGGGTCGGGCCTGGTTAGTACTTGGATCGGAGACCGCCTGGGAATACCAGGTGCTGTAAGCTTTTTGGCATCTCTTTGCAATCAGCAGAGGACGCTGCTGCTCCTGCTTCAACAACCTGTTACTCTGCACCTGGCTGCACTTTTGGGGACAGCACAGATCACAATGTAAAGACACTTTTGTATTAAAATGTTACAAAGTTGACATGTTGAGAGCCAAA
>NW_019504371.1:0-721 GCF_002814215.2 Seriola lalandi dorsalis
CCCAAACAATACTATGTATCATCACAGCAGCCTCTGCAGAACACAGAAGAGCAGTAGCAGATTGGGAGGCAGCTGGAAAACATTCCTGGGGCCCTACCTATGCCAGGATGAAGAAAAAAAGAGAGAAAGAAGTAACAACCACAGCATTGTGTGAGATCCTCACCACCATGGGAAAGCAACAACGAAGGTCAAAGAAAGATAAGCGAGGGGAGGCAGGAAGGGAGAAGACAGCAGTCATGACTCCCAACACACACACACCAGAAGAGGAAAACAAAAAGGGTCAGAGCCAGGTTACGACACCCTCCCTATATCCAGCCCTACCTGTCGAGCCTCCCCCATACCACGATGCTTCAATGAAAGAACAGACTAAAGAAAAAAAACATCCAAGCACCTCTATTACAGGTTAAGTCAGGAGTTCTGGACGTAGAAATGCCAACTGATGAAAATAACCAGAGTTTAAAAAAAGAGATGGCCGCCATGACAGGAAGAATAGTGAGTGTAATGAGGATTATGAATGAAAGAATGGGAGAGTTAGAGAGCTCACTCTCCACTAACCTTGCTGATAACGCATCCTCAGCTGCCTCCAATACCTCATGCAGGTCAGAGAGAGACATTGGCCCTCCCCCCCTAGTGGCTGAAATGGGGGCAGCCAGAAGTCAATACACAGCTGACGATGAAGAAGAAACTACTGAGGATGAAGAGGAGGAGAGACAGGAACCAT
>NW_019504372.1:0-657 GCF_002814215.2 Seriola lalandi dorsalis
GTATGGCCCATCCATAGAGCGCAGGCCTTCTAAATCTCTCCTTCAAAATAAGATGAAAAGATGTCTTCTTCCTATTAAGGCTTGATCTGCCTGAAGCTTCACTGATCAGCCTGTTGCTGATAACTCCAGCCTCAACAGGACCCTCACATTTGGTTTCCTCAACATCAGATCACTGTCTAGTAAAGCATTACTAATAAAGCACTTGATTGTTGAGCAGGAGCTGGATATGATTGGTCTCTGTGAAACATGGATGAAACCAAACGTTATCCTTCCTCTTAATGAAGCTTCCCCACCTGATGATACTAATGCACATGCTGCTGGAGCTACTGAGCCAGGTGGGGGTGTGGCATTGATCTATAAGTCAAATTTCACACTAACATCTAAACTTGAAGTGACCTTTAACTCTGTGGAGGCTCTTGTATTGAAATCATCTCCATCAGTTGAGAATCTCCCTCTCCAGGAGACTAGGACCATTTGATCTTGACTTGACAAGCCCCGGACCTTAGTAAAGTTTCTAGAAGAATTTGCTGAATTGATCTCAGGTCTTGTTACGTACACTGAGCACTTTGTAATTATTGCTGACTTGAATATTGACTTGAATAAGGCCTGTGATCCTCTAAGTAAAGCCTTTCTAGTGATGATTGACACTTTAGCTTT
>NW_019504373.1:0-1253 GCF_002814215.2 Seriola lalandi dorsalis
TTTTTGGACATGTACATGTGTGAATACGTGTCTTGCTGTGGTTGTGTGGATGAATTAAATCATTGTGAGGTCATTATGGCCAGTCCTCACAGTTTCAAAGAGCTTTTTGAGGGATACCTGCAGTGACTGAGTTCAGAATTAGGATGGTTCTCTACGACATGAATGAAACTCAAAGTAAACTTGTGTGATGGATATGCATCGAGCAGCAGGCACATTCAAAATTTCTAGCTATTCATATGTAATTCTGAAACATTTGTTTGGTTCTGTTTGATCAAAAAGGTGAATGATGATGTAGGTGTACACACAGTGGAGGGGCAAACACACCACCACCATAGGCACTGGTGGTAATGGTACAGTAGCTGAGGTTCAATGCCCAGTAGGTTAGGAGTGATCATATGTTGTAGCCAGTTCCAGCAAACACAGTTAGCAGTGTTGGTAGCTGAGAGGCCGGTGAGGAACTAGCGGCTCATACTGGTTGATGGAGCCACCTGCACACATAGGGTGGATAACTAGAGCGATGGTGCTAAGCTCTACATGTTACGGTCTCCCAGTGAAGCTCCTCATCAGTGGGTGAAAGGAAACAGTTGAAATCAGTGTGTCCAAAGGAGGAAACAGGTGTGCCTCTCTTTCACACGGCCCACATCCTCACCAGGTCGAGAGCAGAGTTAGCTGAGACAGGAAGGTAAGAGAAATATTATAGGCTAACTGAAGAGCAACAAGGAGCATTCATGCTTTTAACAATATGGAAAACATTTCTTTTTTATGATTATGTTTTTTGTTTTTCAGTTTTCTCCCTTTTTTCAAATGCATATGTTAATAAATAATCTTTTAGCAACTGGAATATATATCAAACATCAAGCTTCCCATTAAGAACTTTATATTCTTGTATTCTGCTGATTAAAAAAGTTTTGTAAAGTTTGAAACTGAAAACAGGGAAAGTGGATTGAAAAGTTTTAAGAAGGGTAGAATAAATCATTCATGCTATAAATGTGACAAAAGCAGTTGCATATGTGGCACCCTGGGCATTTCATGAGTTCAGATTGTTTCCAGAATTGTTATTTTTGTGATTATAATTATTATTTTTAATACTTGTGTAAATAGGAGAAAACTCACCTGATTTCTGTTGAAGTTGATTTATTAGTTATAATACTTCTCACCAATAGGTGTCGGTAGCGGCCTGGTAATATGAATGACTGACGCTGTAAAACCGTTGGTTAAGGAAGTCCGCTCAGTCATATCAGAGACAGTCACAG
>NW_019504374.1:0-699 GCF_002814215.2 Seriola lalandi dorsalis
TTAAAGCTCCTCCAGTGTAAAGGTCTGTGTCCATGTGTAGTGTGATTATAGATCAGCTCTAGCTTCTATATTAATACTGTGAAAGTATCAAAGCCTCAGTCCACAGAGAAATGCACACAGCCTGTATTCAGAAACTGAGCCTTAAAACCAGCCGAACTTTGTGATGTCACAACAAAGCAACATTTCCTCTCTTCTGATTGGCTCACTGACCAGTTGGATGGTTTTTGGTTCTTAGAACCACAAATATATCTTTAAATGGATCAACACTTCAAATAAAACACAGAACAATTAGAAAATATAGAGTTTTAATTGTTTGATTAATAATTTTATCCACAATTAAAGGTGCTATATATGTTTTTGCTATTGCTAAATAGCTAATATTAGCATTGACAACTGTTTAGTTACCAGTCTAAAAGAAATGATGTGAGTTCAGCATTAAACTTTACCTCTTTACTCATCAACAGCTGTCTCCACAGGTGGAAACAAACCCTCTTCTTCAGCATTTATTTCTATCACTTCTTTTCTTATAAAGAAGTTAGCATGCTAACCAGCTAATGTCGCCAAAAAGTTTTACATGTAGCAACTTTAATATTCTCCTAGAGAACTGAACGAGACAACGATGCCCAATGTTATTTGTAGTGAAGATACAGATATATTAATACTGTCTATAAGGTGTCTTTAGGGCAAATTGAAAATGAC
>NW_019504376.1:0-445 GCF_002814215.2 Seriola lalandi dorsalis
ACAGGTGAACTTCACTGTCACAAGATAACTTTGCATAATAAAGAGGTGGATAAATCTTTTTTAGTAACAAGTAGAAATTATAGTAGAAATGTAAAAATAATACTTCATAGCGAAGTGAGGATAGTGCAACAGTCTGTTGACAGGACTGTAAGCTCTTGCAGCCATATATGAAGTGATGGTAAAGGGTAAGGTGCAAAAAGTCCAGGAGCCATTACTCATCATCAGTCTTAGTGTGTGACACAGTTTACATGAAGCAGAATCACAGTGTGTTCTGACGTCTGTTCATATTCTGCAGAACTAATTTAAAACACAAGGTTAGACTATGTTTTACACTGTGGTTTTACAGTTTAACGTTAGCACACATGCTAACTGCAGCTATAATAACATTACAAGTTACTCCTCACATATATGATATTTTCCAAATGTGGAAGTATGCAGTTAGCTT
>NW_019504377.1:0-505 GCF_002814215.2 Seriola lalandi dorsalis
AGTCATAAAAACGTCATAGTATAGTAAGGCAAAAAAAGTCATAAAAACGTCATAGTATAGTAAGGCATAAAAAGTCATAAAAACGTCGTAGTATAGTAAGGCATAAAAAGTCATAAAAACGTCGTAGTATAGTAAGGCATAAAAAGTCAAAAATAAGTTATAGTATAGTAAGGCATAAAGAGTCATAAAAAAGTCATAGTATAATAAGGCATAAAAACGTAATAGTATAGTAAGGCATAAAAAGTCAAAAATAAGTTATAGTATAGTAAGGCATAAAAAGTCATAAAAAAGTCATAGTATAATAAGGCATAAAAACGTCATAGTATAGTAAGGCATAAAAAGTCAAAAATAAATTATAGTATAGTAAGGCAAAAAAAGTCATAAAAACGTCATAGTATAGTAAGGCATAAATAGTCATAGTATAATAAGGCATAAAAAGTCAAAAAAATAGTCATAGTATAGTAAGGCAAAAAAAGTTTAAAAAAAGTCATAGTATAGTAAGGCA
>NW_019504378.1:0-326 GCF_002814215.2 Seriola lalandi dorsalis
TTGTGTGCAAATGGAAAGCAGGTTACAAAGACATATTCTGCAGCTGTGGATAACTGAACTGACTTCACAGATGAATGTGTCTCTGTTCTCAGGCTGATTGAACTGAAACCCTGGACGAGGAGGTTGTAGGAGAAGAGGAGGATGGACAACGTCTCCTCACACAAACATTTCATCCTCGATGGCTTCAGTGAACTGGGAGCTCTGAGGCCCGTCCTCTTCATCCCGTTCTCCATCATGTTCATTGTGTCGCTGTCAGCCAACTCCCTGCTGCTGTACATCATCATCTCACAGAGAAGCCTCCACTCCCCGATGTACATCCTCATCGC
>NW_019504379.1:0-513 GCF_002814215.2 Seriola lalandi dorsalis
AAACATGCTGATGTTAACTGGTAAATACTTTCACCTGTGGAGGTGGTGACAGTGCTAGAGATGATCCATCACTTAATCACAGTTTAATATTTATAAATCCTGATCTTAAAAGTGTTGCTACCATCACCTGTCAACAACAGCAGAAAAGAAGTTGCAGGTAAGAAACTGAACCTGTGAATACTGAAGACAGAGAATAATGAACTAACTCATCAGCAGTTGGTCTGTCATTTCATCAGAGGAGGATGAACTGGGAGGTTTTCTAGCATCATCATCTTCTTCATCATCATCATCACAGCACATTAGAGAACTAAGGATGTCCATGCAGTCTCCCTTCAACCAGATGAATGGAAACTAATGTGCTGCTCTGTACATGAGGTCCTCCTTCTGTTGGCACAGATCACTCAGTTTTCACAGTGTGGAAACCTTTCAAATGACAATAAAACACAAACACTTGAGTTAAGATGCGGTGGATCACAGTTAATCACAAATATCGATCAGCTGTCAGGACAGGTG
>NW_019504380.1:0-942 GCF_002814215.2 Seriola lalandi dorsalis
ACGGTTATTTATAGAAGTACATTTGGGAGGGGAAATGAATCATGATGGTTAGCTTACTTTGAGTGCAGCCGGTCAAGGTCATTGGAGGCATTATAGATCGGCCTCCCCGTGGTGGAGATGAAGAACCGTTCCTCCTCGTCATCTGAGTCATCCCGCTTGCGCTTCTTAGAGTTGAGGAGTTGTGGCCGCACTCGTGTGAAGTACATATCAAACCACTGTTGGCAGAGGAAACATAGAAATAAAGATTAATTTCTGCTTTTGAACAGGTTCTGACAGAATCTCAGAGGAAATCTGATGAACTTACACACTCCTCCTCCTGTGACAGGGCAAACGCGGCAACTTGCCGTGCTGCGGTCTTGTGCTCCTTCACACCAATAATGGCGTTGCCTGACCTGTCTGTCTGACGGACTATCCACTCTTGCACCTGCACAAAACAAGGATATCACATTGATTAGTATAGGGAATGACAAAAATGTCAGGTGAAATTTTCTAACAATGCAGACAAAAAGAGCATAAGAATACTCACAGTCATGTGCTCCACCACGCCTGGTTGTTGGAGGTGCCTCAGGATGACCACTGCCTGGAGATAGTACACCACGAAGCAGCACTCGGTCAACTCCAGGGTTGCACTTTTGTCCACGGAATTACTTGACTAAATCAGATAATGCTATCCCGAAATATCACTTAAATATAGAGACCAGATTTGACCTCTGACCCAGCATTGAAAGCTGCCTAAAATTGAACACATTAAATGTCTGGTTAATAACAGGAGGTGTGTGATAGGATGGAAAGCCAACACTTGTTGGAAAGAACAGAATGTAAACTTTACAATGAGGTATTACTCCAGTAAATCAGACAATGCTAGCCAGAAATACCAGCTTAAATATAGAGACCAGATTTGACTTCTGACCCAGCATTTAATGTGGTCAATTTTAGGCAGCT
>NW_019504381.1:0-414 GCF_002814215.2 Seriola lalandi dorsalis
CTTTAACCTGTGGCACAAAGCTGTAGCACTTTGAGTAGCTGAAGGAAGAACATTCAGAGGCATTGTCACTGTCTGAATTAACATGGTCAGAGATGACGTGGTCATTGTCTGATCCATGTGTTGACTGGTCCTGTGTCTGAGCCAGAATTTCTGCGTAAGGCCGTCTCCTGCTCCTGTTGTGGGAGTGCCTATCTCTACTCACTTGGTGGGCGTGGCGGTTACGCTCAGCACCCATATGTGGCCTTTTATCACCCCCCTTCGATCTGTTCTGAGGGTGATCTTTTGAGGTTACATGTCTGTGTGACGCTAAGGTGTTTGAGTTGCTAGGCTCAGTTGTTTTCCCCCTTGCCTTGGAATTAACCATGGTTTCCCAAGCCATTTTTGTCATTTTCTTTATTTCCTGCATGGTGGGCT
>NW_019504382.1:0-325 GCF_002814215.2 Seriola lalandi dorsalis
GTCATAGTATAGTAGGGCATAAAAACCAAAAAAAGTCATAGTATAGTAAGGCATAAAAAAAGAAAAATAGTCAAAGTATAGTAAGGCAAAAAAAAGTGTAAAAAAGTCATAGTATAGTAAGGCATAAAAAAAAAAGTCATAGTATAGTAAGGCAAAAAAACAAAAAAGTCATAGTATAGTAAGGCAAAAAAAAAAAAAAGTCATGGTATAGTAGGTAAAAAAACCAAAAAAGTCATAGTGTAGTAAGGCATCAAAAATGAAAAAACGTCATAGTCATAAAAAAAACAAGAAAAAACGTCATAGTATAGTAAGGCATAAAAAAAAA
>NW_019504383.1:0-438 GCF_002814215.2 Seriola lalandi dorsalis
TGGTCCTACGCATCCATGCCGTGTTTCCTGACGCCACAGGCCGGTATGTGGGTTTTAGACTGGCCCATGATAGAACCGGGA
This sequence comes from Seriola lalandi dorsalis, assembly GCF_002814215.2. NCBI lineage: Eukaryota > Metazoa > Chordata > Actinopteri > Carangiformes > Carangidae > Seriola > Seriola lalandi. Next base: position 82 of record NW_019504383.1, read on the forward strand.
CACAGAGCTGGATATGACCTCCTCCTTCTCAGGCCGCTCCAACTGTGCAGTGAGGTCCTCTGGGACGGGGATGGCCAAAGCAGCTTCTGTGTCTGGTCCCAGGTCACAAAGACTTTTCCAAATATGAGGTCCACCACATTCCCTGTTTGATAAAACACAAAAGATTTTGTTTACATTTTTCACTTTTTTGTTGTTTTTTTTACAAAACAATGACTGAAAGTCTGTTTCTACCTCCTGATATTTTCTTTACTGTATTTTGTTGTTGATGGAACTGTCATAACATGATACGTGCAATACTTAATACAATGTGTACAAAACATTTTTTGGTTGAAAAATAAAATAATATAACACACCTTT
>NW_019504384.1:0-668 GCF_002814215.2 Seriola lalandi dorsalis
AGTGTTACTAGCAAATTAAAGAAACATATGACAGAACATTAAACCAAATTAGAAAACAAACTTTCCGTAACTGAATAAAGTGTATAATGCGAAAACAAAAGACCATGAGGATCGTCATTATTAGCGCTGATGTGCCAGCAATATCTTATATTTAAACTTTTGATTGGTTTGCTAAGCTTAAAGAAGGCGAGTCTTACTGTACCTATGAGCCAATCAGAGGGCAGACATCAGGGGACAGAGAGTGGAGATCAGACTCCATGACGGTGCCATGCTGCAGAGAAATAACTTTTTTGTTGATGACCTTCACCCCTGAAGTATTTTGGTTTACTTCCTGTCTTGGGAGGAGGGGCTGGGGTGCAGAGCGGTTGCAGAAAGCGAAGGTTGCTGGAGTTCAGGTAAGGCCTTCATCCTTTCTTGTGGTTGGCGACGGAAGACATTCAGAGTATGTTGTGGCCTGTTAGTAACTGATACAGGCATGAGGCTTCGTGATGGCTGCATCCCGTAGACCTTACAAGCTGGAGAGAGGATTGTGTATTATCTGCGCTTTGAAACAGCACAGCAACAGTTTTGTAACTGAGAGGAGACTCCAACCAACAAATGTTCTCATCTGAGAACTGCTGAGTCACAAGGTATGAATATACAACACCCTCAACATGTGTTTTTTTTTT
>NW_019504385.1:0-486 GCF_002814215.2 Seriola lalandi dorsalis
AGAGCAATCACAAAGTATCAGACCCTTCACTCTTTCACATGTTGTTATTTTGCAGCCTCATGCTAAAATCATTATGATTCATTTTTCCTCATCAGTCTTCACACAATCCATGAGGACAAAGTGAGAACTGAAGTTTAGGCAAATTTAGTAAAAGGGAAAAATCTTAAATATCACATTGACATAAGTATTCACACCCTTTACTCAGGACCTCGATGAAGCGGTGATCACAGCCTCCAGTCTTCTTGGGTGTCTGCCTGATAGCCGTTTACATCTGGGTTTGTGGGTTCTCTGGTTCCCTGCCGTTCTCTGCAGATCCTCTTAGACTCTGTCAGGCTGATGGGAACCGTCAAGAACATTCACAGAGTTGTCTCTAAACCACTCCTGTGTTGTCTTGGCTGTGTTCTTAGAGTCATTGTCCTGTTGGAAGAGGAACCTTTAGACCCAGTCTGAGGTCCTGAGCTCTGGACCAGGTTTTCATTTAGGACC
>NW_019504386.1:0-650 GCF_002814215.2 Seriola lalandi dorsalis
ACTGTCTGACTCAATATCACTTTTAAAATACAGCATGAATCATCTTGGATTATCAGTGACAGTTGTATCTGACCTCTCCACTCCCTCTGTCTTTTCACATCCCTCCCACACCCTCCCTCTTCTCCTCCTCCAGACTTTGCCACCAAAATCACCCAGACGCTGCTGTACTGCTGCCTGACTGAATTTGACGAGCAGGAAGAAACACAAGCAGGCACTAAAACACAGTGAGCTGCAGACAGACTACGTCGTTGGCTGGGCTGCCTCCTGCCTGAGGCCCCAGCCCTGAAAAACAAGGACAGCGCAGCAAAGCGTAGACTCACAACGTGAGGATTACTTCTGGCCAGGTCAAGTTAAAAAAGGCCTGATGTCTCAAATGACTCACCTCGAAGGAGACGGCACTTGAGAGATGGCAAACTGTTGCTTTCTTCTGTAAATGCGATTTCATTTTCTACAGAGATTGAATAATATTTTCTATGAGGATTTAATAAAACTATTAAAAAATATGTAGATCGAGCTCACATTTTATTTTTGTGTGAAGATGTGAGATGATTACTTTTTGTTTGTTTAAAAAATATGTGGCTAGAATCAAGTCATGTGATAGCCTTTAACTGGCAGGAGTAATAATCTTACATATCCAGAGATGATTTGAT
>NW_019504387.1:0-423 GCF_002814215.2 Seriola lalandi dorsalis
CACATTCCTCACTTCCTCCCCAGCAGAGGGAGGAGTAGGTGAAATAATAGACTCCTTGCACTGGTGCTGTAAAATAACCTTCATCGAGAAACAACAATTAAACACAAGGGACAGAGCAAGTTAAAAAAAATTGATTACTACATGGAACGAAAAGGTAATAATGAATACTGACCTGTGTATTGGCTGTAATGTCCTCCACTGTTGGACAGAATATGACTGTACACCAGGGAGTAAAGAACATTTACAGGACCAATGTTGCCATCTATTGGTAATGCAGCAGAAAATGCAACCCGAGGTTTTCCTGAAAGATATAAACTTGATTATGTCCGTGTTTTATAATTAAAACCTACAGTATATACAAATGTTATTTAAGCCTGAGCTGTTCTGAAGCAAACTTAGGGCAAGACAGTTTTCATTAATAGT
>NW_019504388.1:0-408 GCF_002814215.2 Seriola lalandi dorsalis
CAGATCATCAGGCTACCTGCCCAATGCTCCAGTTTCCAGCCTCAACTACATCTGGTTGTCAGCTTGTCAGTCAGTCTGGGCCTCCATTCACTGGCTGCCCTCTCTGGACCCCAGTACCCTGCTTTGCCTCCAGAGGCATCACCTTCCTCATCCACTGAGCCAGTTTCATCCATCTGTGCTGCCCCTGTATTGTCAGCCCATGGAGTGCTGCTCATCAGCTCTCCAGACTTCAGGCTGCCTGCCTGAGTTGATCCTGCCTCCAGATCAGGGGCTTCATTTACTAAAGGGGCTATTTGGTGCTTGATAAGAGATTTGGCCATCGTTATAATACGTCGTCTGAGCAGCGATACTTCCTCAGGGCAGATTGGATGCTACAGTGAGTCACTATTGGAAAGTGACAAGATGTGC
>NW_019504389.1:0-784 GCF_002814215.2 Seriola lalandi dorsalis
GCTCATCAGCTCTCCAGACTTCAGGCTGCCTGCCTGAGTTGATCCTGCCTCCAGATCAGGGGCTTCATTTACTAAAGGGGCTATTTGGTGCTTGATAAGAGATTTGGCCATCGTTATAATACGTCGTCTGAGCAGCGATACTTCCTCAGGGCAGATTGGATGCTACAGTGAGTCACTATTGGAAAGTGACAAGATGTGCTGATAGGTAGCTGGTTACAATGCTAACTTCACTAGCAGAAAAGAAGTGCTATACATAGAAGCCAAATTCTTTCCACCACTGGAGGCAGCGCTTGGTGAGTAAAGGAATGAAGTTTGATGCTGAACTCATGTTTCTTCTAGACCTGTAAGTTAACAGCTGTTAATGTCAGCGTTGGCTATGTGGCAAAACTTACAAATAGCTCCTTTGAAGTAACATCACTACATCATCCAGTATTCAAGTCTTCTTCATGGTTCTCTCTGCCTGTGCAGCTCAGTCTTTTGTGACATACAGAGAGCAAGATTTGCCTGTGGTAGTATAGCTATATCCTATTTTGATCAATATTTTTTTTCCTACCATTGCAACAAGAGAGTTTGATGGTTACCTGCTGAACCGTTACCCTGATCCTGAAGCTGGCCTGCAGCAATGTTAGAATGTGGCTCCCTGCAGGACATGAGCCAGGGTAAGGGTGACCACTGTGAGGTTCAAGGCCCAGCTCCAGTGCTTTTGTACACCAAGGATTACCCCAGAGAGGGCATGTTTGATTCTCCACAACATTGGAGAATCAGAGTTAGATGACAATGTCCA
>NW_019504390.1:0-1690 GCF_002814215.2 Seriola lalandi dorsalis
AAAATGTTAAATTACGTATTCAAGGTTTTTTCCTTATCTTACTCTTATACTTAATGAATCATTTAAAGTCACAAAAGACCTTAGCAATAAAGCTACCTCAAGTTACCTCTGAATCTATCTTAACTGCAATATGACCAGGTTTATGGCAATAAATGAAGAAAATTAACCTTTAAGAGTTTCTGTACAACACCCATGAGTAATTCTAAGGAGAAATTAAACCTTAAGTGTCATACTTTTGTGCAACTGGACCCACTTAGTTCACAAAGCCATGATATTGATTTATTAATTCCAGAGCAATGCCAAAATTTAGTGCTGAGAGCGCATCCCCAAGGCAGGCAACAGAATCAAAAACTGTTTACCAGACGATTTTTTTGTGATGGCAGTGTGGGTAAAATGGCCCAGTGCATGTTGAATTACTGCTCGCTCTTGCATCTTGTAGGTTCCTTTGATAGAAGCTCACCAAGCAACCATCAAAGTAATATCAGACATCTGTGAGTTTAAGCCAAAAAAGATGTCTTAAAAAGCTTGATCAAAATTAATTAAAGTGTAATCTAGCACTCTGAGATGGAGCGTCAGACGTTCAGACACTTCCTTTGAAAACAGCTCATCTTACTGGTAAAGACGGGAGAGGTTTGCCCTAGCTAACGCTTCCAACCCTTGAACAGCACACCCTGGACCCATAATGGTACCTCCCGTTAGCCATTACCACACACGCCCACATGTGAAGTGTTGCACACGTGCATACCAACATACAATACAGAGACACACATGGGAAGAGGGGAGGGGAGGGAAGAGTGTTAAGGGGAGAGGGATAGAGAGAGAGGAACAGAGCTGAGCTCATATTCACTGTAGACTGTGGTGAAAATAAAGACTTCATCACAATTATTTTTCATTAGCGTTGATGAGCTGTGAGGCACAGAGAGACAGAGTGCAACCATTGAGACTCTCATCGTGACAAGCAGTTTTCTAACTTGTCAGCTAGGCGGCATCCCTGGGTGTGGCAATCAGTGGATGAAGGTTGAGGGGCGTTGTGAGAAAAGAAAGAGCAAAATACTAAAGAGTAAAAAGAAGAGAGGGACACGCAGGTGTAAAAAAAAAAAGTCCTTTCTCCATACTCCTTGGTCAGAGACATGAGTGTTGAAATTCAAATTCCATACTTGGTTAATTGTCAGTTTTCACACACCTCCAGGCTTTTCAGACAATGTTACTGTTGAGTGTTTATGTCTCAATCCTACTATGGTCTGACCATCTCATAAAACTAACCATTAAATTTTCATTAAAGGAGTAGCTCGACATTTTGGAAAATTTGGTTTTTCAGCCAGATTTATTTGTTTACTTTCTTCCTAAAATCTTGTAACTGTGGGGAAGCCACACAACAGCAGCAGGAAGCCCAGGACATTGGTGTGCCCAGCCAAGAAATAGTCCAGAACATTACCCTCCATGAAAAGAGAACACTGCAGTTTCTAAACAAACAAGATATAGAGGGTTAATTAGAGACACTGGTGGATTCTTTAAAGGTCCCATATTGTATGAAGTGAGATTTCCATGTCTTTTATATAATGATATATTATAAAGCAGGTCTAGGTTCAATATTAATACTGTGAAAGTATCAAAACGCTCAGTCCACAGAAAAATGCACACAGCCTGTATTCAGAAACTGAGCCTTAAAACCAGCCGTCAAGACTTCTGT
>NW_019504391.1:0-1769 GCF_002814215.2 Seriola lalandi dorsalis
TAGAAGCTCACCAAGCAACCATCAAAGTAATATCAGACATCTGTGAGTTTAAGCCAAAAAAGATGTCTTAAAAAGCTTGATCAAAATTAATTAAAGTGTAATCTAGCACTCTGAGATGGAGCGTCAGACGTTCAGACACTTCCTTTGAAAACAGCTCATCTTACTGGTAAAGACGGGAGAGGTTTGCCCTAGCTAACGCTTCCAACCCTTGAACAGCACACCCTGGACCCATAATGGTACCTCCCGTTAGCCATTACCACACACGCCCACATGTGAAGTGTTGCACACGTGCATACCAACATACAATACAGAGACACACATGGGAAGAGGGGAGGGGAGGGAAGAGTGTTAAGGGGAGAGGGATAGAGAGAGAGGAACAGAGCTGAGCTCATATTCACTGTAGACTGTGGTGAAAATAAAGACTTCATCACAATTATTTTTCATTAGCGTTGATGAGCTGTGAGGCACAGAGAGACAGAGTGCAACCATTGAGACTCTCATCGTGACAAGCAGTTTTCTAACTTGTCAGCTAGGCGGCATCCCTGGGTGTGGCAATCAGTGGATGAAGGTTGAGGGGCGTTGTGAGAAAAGAAAGAGCAAAATACTAAAGAGTAAAAAGAAGAGAGGGACACGCAGGTGTAAAAAAAAAAAGTCCTTTCTCCATACTCCTTGGTCAGAGACATGAGTGTTGAAATTCAAATTCCATACTTGGTTAATTGTCAGTTTTCACACACCTCCAGGCTTTTCAGACAATGTTACTGTTGAGTGTTTATGTCTCAATCCTACTATGGTCTGACCATCTCATAAAACTAACCATTAAATTTTCATTAAAGGAGTAGCTCGACATTTTGGAAAATTTGGTTTTTCAGCCAGATTTATTTGTTTACTTTCTTCCTAAAATCTTGTAACTGTGGGGAAGCCACACAACAGCAGCAGGAAGCCCAGGACATTGGTGTGCCCAGCCAAGAAATAGTCCAGAACATTACCCTCCATGAAAAGAGAACACTGCAGTTTCTAAACAAACAAGATATAGAGGGTTAATTAGAGACACTGGTGGATTCTTTAAAGGTCCCATATTGTATGAAGTGAGATTTCCATGTCTTTTATATAATGATATATTATAAAGCAGGTCTAGGTTCAATATTAATACTGTGAAAGTATCAAAACGCTCAGTCCACAGAAAAATGCACACAGCCTGTATTCAGAAACTGAGCCTTAAAACCAGCCGTCAAGACTTCTGTAAAATTGTGATGTCACAACAAAGCAGTCACTGCTCTCAGCCATCCTCCAGAGCGAAGCCTGAGAGAGGAGATGTAAAACTACATTGAGATGGTTTTCTTCTTATGGATATCAACACTTCAAATAAAAGACAGGAAAAGTGTAAAATATGGGACCTTTAACTTTGGGTTTCCCTGTGCTTTCAGTTTTTATGCTAAGCCAAGCTCACCATCTGCTGGCTGGAGCTTCAGGTGGTATCAACATTTTCATCTCAGTCTCAGCAAGAGACAGAGAATGGTTCCCAAAATGTCAAACAATTCCTTTAACATTGAACAAGCTGACATAAATTATATGTACATACTCAGTACTCAACAGCAATATAGTCTGAGGGACAAGTTGTATGTGTAGAAAGAAAGCATTTTCTGAAGTCATTATTTCAGATTCTAATGAAGTATGCATACTGTTAGATGAAAGAAATGTACCATGTTCCATGTTTGTATTTATCTAGATGTTGTCTAGCTCACACACTGGCTAATAGCTAAAGAAATCAT
>NW_019504392.1:0-1743 GCF_002814215.2 Seriola lalandi dorsalis
GCAGCAGCAGTGTGATTGGACCTTAACTGTGCAGCTGAGTTAAACTTGGACCTCCGGCAGCGTCTGACGAACATAGTAGCTACTAGGACCAGAGAGCTGAACATGAAGGAAGCCCCACTGAGGAAGAAGGTTGCTGCGTAGTTGCCCGTCCTGTCTACTAACCAACCTGGAGACAGAGAGACAGGAAGGGTCAAGACCAAATTTACTATCTGGCTCCAAGATTCCAGGATTCAACATGTCCCTTTCTTGTTTTTTCTCAGTTTATGCACAAAACTATGCACAAATATTTTTTTGTAATGGTGGATGTCATGACTAGAGAAATTGAAAGGAAATCAGATTCATTGATTTACGGAACAAAAACAAGCAGACACTGATGGTACAAGGAGCAAAAGGTCAATCCCTTTGGGGCTGTAACAATTAGTCAATTAGTCTGCACCTTCTTTTTCCATTATCAATTAATCCTTCATCTAAAAATTGAACCAAAAATCTGATGTTGATTGGACAAAACAAGACATTTGAAGACATCAACTTGTGCTCTAGGAAAGGATAATAGGCATTATTTGCTGTTTGCTGGCATTTCACAGACAACACCATTAATCAACTAATCAAGAAAATAGTCTCCATATTTATTGATAATGGAAACAATTCTTTATCCCTTTCAGTAGGGTACATTTGGTCAAAATTTGGAGAAATTTTATAATCGAATAAATGAAGGAACAGTTACCTCCTATTGGTGGGCTGACCAGGTAGGGGATTGCATGCAGGAAGTAGACCACACCCAAAGCGGAGGTGAGATAGGTGGAGCCCACAACGTCAGAAGTCACCACTGGGATGAGCGCTACATATGCTCCGTCAAAGTACCCGTAGAGCACAGAAAATGGGACCAGGAGGGAGAAGGAGTGGAGGAGGGGGATGAACATACAGCAGAGGCCCTCCATGCCAATCGCCACCATGTAGCTCAACATGCGATACTTCTTCAGACACCTAGAGGGAAGAAAATCTATTAGTATCGGGCTTAATTAAATACCTGCCATTTGTCACACATACTCAAAACACACATCCATCCCTACTTCCTATCCGTGATCCATCCAAAGGTGATGTTCCCCACAATGCCGCTGACTCCAAATATGGACACGAGGAAGGCAGCGTGCTGGTGCTCCACCCCAACACTGAGGGCGTAAGGGACGAGGTAAACGACTGGAGCGCTGCAGCCGTACGCCAAAAACAGGAAGGACACAGACAGAATCAGGAAGTCGGGTGTCAGAAGAAATCCAAACTCCTCCCTTGACACGGGGCAAAAACGGCTACCTCTGGACGAAGTTTTTGTGTTCACTAGAGGCCCTGGGGGAGGGCTAACATCTTTATCTGACTGACGAGCATCTGTTGGTTTGGCTTCAATCAGTCCTGAGTTTTCTCTCTTAGCATCCATGTCAGCTGACTTATTGTTGAAGTTCATGCTTTCCACCAATTTCATATCTTCAATTGTGCTGCCATTTACTGATTTAGAATCTGAGCGTTTGACCTCCCCTAGCATCGTCTCTGTTAGCTTGTTGCTAAATAAAATGCATTCTGCTATCTTCAAATCTGTTGGCCTTGAAAGCAGTGTTATGTTCCCCTGACCTAGTCTGTTGTTTTCAAGCCCAATGTTTTTGAGCGCTCCATTGGCTATGAGTAGCTCTTGAATATCCTTTAAGTTGTTTCTTTCCAGCTGCTTTGGCTCTATTTGGCTGCAATCAGCAGGTA
>NW_019504393.1:0-1884 GCF_002814215.2 Seriola lalandi dorsalis
AAGACCAAGCAGCATCAGAGGGAGGCCCACTTCATGAAGCGTCTACCCAGGGGGCACTTGCTGAGTGAGAGGAGACCGTTTGATGTTCTTCCTCTCCCTGTCCCCGCGCACCCTTTCAGCAAGCGGACTAAACATTCCCATCACCAGCGCTCAGGGGGCCGCTGAGGACTGAAACCACTGAGGGAGAACTGTGGATGAACCAGCACAGAAGAACCACTACAAGAGAAAGCAAATGCTCCAAGCGAAATCAACTTTTACAGTCAAGTTCCCATACACTTTTTGCCTCATTTTGTGGACTTATTATGTAATTCTTTGTACTGGATTGTATGTAAACATTGACTATCTAATCTGCTAGTTATTTCCAATTCAGACAGACTTTAGGAAATATTTTTTTCTCTTATTAAATCAGGGGGCAATTAAAGGACTGAAGAACTCAACTACAGTGACTTTGGTTAGAAGTTAGCCAGCTCAGCAACAAAGAATGTTTAAAAGAGAAGTGAGTACAATGAAGCTAGACACGGCAGCTATCTGTGGATTTTTCTTGTGGCTACAGCATCTCAGTTGACACGCTATCTTGCCTTTAGGGGGCCATTTTGGAGAATTTTAACCTGTTTTTTCTACATATATGAATATATTTTTACTGTAAAAATGTAAATTACGTCAAATGATGGAAATATTTATTGTAGAGTGTATATTAAAACCACTAAAGAATCAGTTCACATGGTGCTCGGCTTTTCTCTTGTGTGGTTGTTTTGGGATGGAAAGCTAGCGTACAATGTTGGTTGCCCTCAAAAAAACAGTTGTTTTTTTTTTCCTTCTTCTTCCTCAAGCTGGAGACCCAGATAACTGAGGGGCAATATCTGTGACAGGCTACTGAATTCAATGTGCTCAGCAAGTGAGACTCGGGCCTGAATGGCCTGAGCTATGCATTAAAAGCGATGAGGTCAGCCCACCATTTTGGCCCAAACAAAGGTTACCACCATGTAGTTGCATTTCTCACGATCGCACACCGTAACTCTCTGATCAAATGGGCCCTTTGTGAAACCTCATATAAAAGGGCATGTTATACAATAGTGGGTTCGAATAATAACACGAGGAGGGGTCAGTTATCAAAAAGAAGCCAGTCACACAGGGAGGGGTAAGAGGGATGGGGGGGAGGGGTGCAGAGAGGGAGTTGAGGGGTTGCAGAAAAAGTGTCAGGGCCTGTGTGGCAAAATGTGGCATCGGCTGAAAGAGTGGGAATGGCTGGGAAGAGGCATTCGGGAATGAAAGGGAGGCAGAAAAGAAACCCTCTTCCCAGAAGCAGTTGAGCATGACCATCAGAGGCCAAACGACAGGGGAGGAAGAAGACCCGGCTGCTCTCACAATGCATGAGCTGGATGTCCAATTTGTTAGTTGGTGTTTGCTGCCACAGGAATTTGTTTTGACAGCAGCTCAAGCTCTAAAGACTGTAAAGCATTAAGGAAAATTAGCAAAATTAAGACTTCATATAAACGCTTGGTGTTTAATGCATCTGCTAAACAGCAGAAACTTTTTTCATGTTATATCCATCTAGAATCACCACACGTCTTAAGAAAACAAACAGACAAACACTACCTAATCAAGTATGTATGAATGCATTTTTGCGTTCATTTTTAAGAATTCATGTTCCATCAAGACCCTCACAGGAATTTGCAAAACAACAGGACAGACTGCTTTTAAAATGTTTTCTTGTATTCCTGTTCTTTCCATCTGGAAGAAGACAAAGCACAATAGTGAGAGAGACCTGTGGTTTTGTCTCTGCTTTTTGCACTTGCTCTCTGGGTTTGGACAAGTGGTAAAAAATGCAAGGAATCACAAGGTTGAAACAATCTATATTTAAATGCCATTGTCTCTTTTAAACAA
>NW_019504394.1:0-1422 GCF_002814215.2 Seriola lalandi dorsalis
GCAAGTTTCCAAACAAGTATTTTAATTGTAATATTCAAGCCAAATATTAATAATCACATCCATGTTGTTTTCTGATGCATTCATGATGATGACGACTTAAATGTAAAAAAACAAAATATAATTTTAACTCATCTTAAATGTTTAACTATGATCTGTGTGGAAATGCTATTATACAAAATGCAAGCTGCTTTTATTTTAGTAGATTTTCAAGGTGGACGACGGCGCAGGCTTGAAAATCTACTACAACTTTCAGGATATGAAGGCGACAAAACCACCTGCCCTCTGATTGGACTGTGGTTGTCCAGTTAGTTTCAGCTGTTAATATTGGCTCAAAATTCTACTTGTAACTTTGTTGGCACACACGGAACTGTGAGCACAAAGTTTTCAACAAAGCACTTTGTCAGTGTCTCTGCGTTACCGCACCACTGCTCATTTGTTCTGTTATATTCAAATTTTTTTTTTTTTTGTAACAAATGCAAAACTTGTTTGCAGTGTATTATTGAGGGTTAATGAAACACATTACAACAGACATGCATTGTAAACTACAGTGAAATCCATCAGCATATTGTGGTTGTTTTCTAGAGTTGTGTAACTTTGGACAGTAAAGTCATTAGATACATAGATTACATAGATAAAAAATTTTTTTAAATAAAACAATGAAAACAATACCACACAACTGTACAAAAGTGTTTTAGAATGACAAAACTCCTGCTGGGCAAGAACTGCAAAAGGTATTGATTAGGGGATGTGCAAAAGATCACAGTATAGACAATATCTTTTATGTGCAGGGATAATACCTCAAGGTGTTACTGCAATGTGGTTGATTGATTGATGAGGCCAGATGTAGAAGAAAAGGCAGGTGCTGGTCCATCATTGGATCATTGGTGATGATTAGACTGGAATTCTGGTCCTGATAAAGACAAACGTGATAGGACCATTTGTTTAGATTATACGAGTTCTTTATATTCAAACATGTTAGATCTGTTGAGTGAGTATAATAAATTGTGAGGATAGATATGAATTTGCAAAAATAGATACAGTATGAATATTATGAAATGTAAATGCAAGGAAAAGAAGGGTAAACAACTACAGGTATGATAACAATCCAATGTACACACACTATATAACCCAACAAATTGAGTAGTACAAATATGGATATAATGTAAAATACATAACCAATATCGGCAGTGGTATATTCATTATTAAGAATCAGCAGTATGAACATGTCATCAATTACAAAATGAGTCTAAAGTTACTGACGTCACTAGCTGGACAACAGCCGAGAGCAACAGACACAATCCTACTAATCGCTAAAACGTCTGTCGACAACATCAACATCACCACCTGAAATGTTTGTCGCTACGGTTTGTCAGTCGTTGCACTGATTATACTTTTAGCTAAAGAGCTAATGTTGATGCTACT
>NW_019504395.1:0-348 GCF_002814215.2 Seriola lalandi dorsalis
TATTGCAGCATAGACATGGTGTACTGAACAAGTGCATACTTATTAGTACAGTAACATTATAGTGTTAGTTACTCAGGTTTTTTTTTTTTTTTTACATTCAGTTACAGTAATGACATGAACATTAACAGCTGTCATTCTTTTTGGCCTCAGATGGGCTAATAAATTCCATTATTCCTTGGAGGTATTCAATGACATTAGCAAAGTAGCTCAATAACTAGTTAATATTTACAGTAAAACGGCAGGTACTGTCAGCAAACACAAAAAAGTAAATTGTGACACTGCAGCACATAAACACACACTCATGTAATGCTGCTGTTTTCAATAGCAATCATAATATGCTTGTTCAAT
>NW_019504396.1:0-423 GCF_002814215.2 Seriola lalandi dorsalis
TTTGGCCTCAGATGGGCTAATAAATTCCATTATTCCTTGGAGGTATTCAATGACATTAGCAAAGTAGCTCAATAACTAGTTAATATTTACAGTAAAACGGCAGGTACTGTCAGCAAACACAAACAAGTAAATTGTGACACTGCAGCACATAAACACACACTCATGTAATGCTGCTGTTTTCAATAGCAATCATAATATGCTTGTTCAATCGCAAGTCTAATACCCTGCCTCACCTGAAATCACCCATCATCATATTAACCACACCCAGGAAGTCATATAACCCCACCCTTCTGATCTGCAAAGCCCTTTCTCTCAAAACTACAGAGAACTGTGAGTTGAAGAATGGACTTTTCAAACCTTATGTTGTTTTATTTGGTTAATATTATAACAGTTATTTGGTTAGCATTTTATTGTTGCATGACT
>NW_019504397.1:0-519 GCF_002814215.2 Seriola lalandi dorsalis
AGTGTGTTGGATCGTTCTACAATGAACATACATTTGAATTGCATAATTAATCATAAGAGAAAATGTACCATAACAGGTATACGATTCATCACTGCTGCACTCTCAACTTTTGTATTCGCTCTCTGTCTATTTAAATCACTCTTCTCCTTTCTTCTCCATTTCATCTGCTTTCCTACTCATTCTCTCTTCTCCTCTTTCTCCAGTGCAGATCATCTCTTGGAGTGTGCTGCAGCAGATGCTCACAGGACTAAAATCTGGATGGATTACAGGATCTAACAGATGCTGCAACTGGTTCCACCAGCCATGGTGGCTACCCCAAATCAATCAGAAGGCACATGTGCATGTGCTTCCACTGTGCACATGTCACAAAGGAGCAGTTACTCAAAGGCTGCAAACAGTGAAGACTGTGGTGCTGTATTGCGAATGTAATTAAACAAAAATTACATTTATGGAAAAACATGGTCTTACAGATCAGAATCAGAAAAACTTTTATGATCCCCAGAGGGAAATTTCTTTTTT
>NW_019504398.1:0-362 GCF_002814215.2 Seriola lalandi dorsalis
AAGATGTATCGCATTTAGCTAATTTCTGTCTGCATTCCCTGGGCACGTGGAAGCAAACACTTATATAACTAATGCAGTTAAATACAAGTTAAAAATAATAATAAATGCAATCATAGATCCAGATATAAAGACAAAATTCAATAATTACACCCAACACTATAAAGTATATTATATACTGTAAATAAGCAAATAATTTTGCACTAATTAATCACAGATACTGTGTCAGTGTCAATATTAACAAGACCATCCATTTTTTGGCATCAGGTGAAAAAGTATGGAAATCTACACATGTTCCCAAAGTATCAGGAAGCTTATTCTGTTTGTTAATGGCTTCAGATGAAAAGGCCAATTGTGCGAAGGCA
>NW_019504399.1:0-354 GCF_002814215.2 Seriola lalandi dorsalis
CGACCGATTTATTGGTCAGCCGATTTTATCGGCTGATATTACCCTATCACCAGGGCTTTTCCTGGCTGAAATTTTGGCGGGGGTGGTACTAAACCATACAATGGGGGTGTGGGGGGGACTTTCAGTCCTGACACATTAACCATATCTAGTCAGTAACATGAATTACCATTTTTTCCCACATTAGAAGAACTAATGATGTTTGCACTCTGCACTGTTTCACCTGTCCTCGTGATTCTCCTCACGAACCCTCTTTTTAGAAAAAATCTGTGATTTTTTTTCAAATACGGGATGACCTGGTATTATACGGGACGGGTGGCAACCCTATTCACCTGTTTGAAGAGCCGCAAAATCAGG
>NW_019504400.1:0-516 GCF_002814215.2 Seriola lalandi dorsalis
CTTTCAGTCCTGACACATTAACCATATCTAGTCAGTAACATGAATTACCATTTTTTCCCACATTAGAAGAACTAATGATGTTTGCACTCTGCACTGTTTCACCTGTCCTCGTGATTCTCCTCACGAACCCTCTTTTTAGAAAAAATCTGTGATTTTTTTTCAAATACGGGATGACCTGGTATTATACGGGACGGGTGGCAACCCTATTCACCTGTTTGAAGAGCCGCAAAATCAGGTCGCCTCATGCAGGCAGAAAATCCAGCTAACCAGATATGAAAACTTTTATTATGAAGCAATAATGCAGTGGAAATGATCAGGTCAAGTCAAGTTATATAGGCAGCATTTTATGTATACATATACATATTTGTTCTTATGTTTTTTATTCATAGTTATTTATTTTTATAGTTATTTTATTTATCGAAAGATTGATGGAGGGAGAAAATTTAATATCGATATATGTATCGATATCAGAATGTTTTTACTCCCTAATATCAGTATCAGCATCTGCCCCGAAAA
>NW_019504401.1:0-998 GCF_002814215.2 Seriola lalandi dorsalis
AGGATGTCCATACAGTCTCCCTTCTCCACAACCAGGTGAATGGAAACAAATGTGCTGCTCTGTCCATGAGGTCCTCCTCCTGTTGGCACAGATCACTCAGTTTTCAGTTTGGAAACCTTTCAAATGACAATAAAAGACAAACACTTGAGTTAAGATGTGGTGGATCACAGTTAATCACAAATATCTATCAGCTGTCAGGATAGGTGCATGAGCATCTGCTTCAGTCGAGGACTGGTTTGAGTATTAATTTAACAATCTTCTATGTGACAAATATTTTTCTACACATTTTATATACGTCGTATTATCTTAACCTGGTGTGTTCACAAGTCACTAGCCTGGAACAAGCTGTGGATATTCCTATTGTTTTTTTATTTTACAGGAAGCAGCCATAAAACACATTTGCCAATAGGTGTGTCAACTTGATGAAGTGAAGGTGTCACATCAGATGGTGGAAAAGAGTAACCCTTATAGAGCATGATAACACCTGATGGATGGCATCAAAGACAATAGCAAAATTGTTTGGGGCTCACAGGGATCTTAAAATGATAAAGAAATTACCCTCCTTATTGAAAAGTTGACTCACCAACACAATATCATTGTTGAACCACTTGTTTTGACCCATTTGTTTACTTATTCATACCCCGCGTGTATGACGTCATGTTTCCGGTGATAGGGCTCCCTCTGGCGGACAGTTTCGGTACGCGCTCCGCTCCTCCTCCCCTCTCTGATCAACAACCAGCCCGGTGATATCATACGCTGGCTAAACCTCCACACAGAAGCAAAATGGCCGATAGTAAACTAACCGATCATACAGCGTCTGACAGTCATCAAGGGGTTATGCGTGTTTTGTTTACAGCTTGAGAACTACAGTCGCGCTAAAAGGATAGTCGCCTTTCTTCATTTTTTTCTACGATTAACATTTCGCCTTTCGGTGATGTCATTTCTTATTCAATTTAGCCTTGGAAGCCTCGAAGAACTCGCTCGCTAGGCTAGCTACC
>NW_019504402.1:0-314 GCF_002814215.2 Seriola lalandi dorsalis
ATGTTTACAAAGTCTGACACAGACTGAAGTTCGCAAAATGCAATTTAAAAACAACTTTTGGACATAATCTTGTTTTCTTGAGACGACGAGGTGAGACACATTTTACACTTCATCACCCTCCATCAAAGACCAAAGGCTCCTTGCCGCAAGCAGAGGCTTGATTTTACTGTGAACGTTCATGGTTTGAAAATATGCCACTAACCAGAATCCAGACACCACTTGTAGCAGGGATCCCTGAACATGTTTCATCTCCTCGGGCATGTGGTGGGTTTTCCCCAGGCTCCTGATTGAGGGTAACAAACCCAGCAGCACAG
>NW_019504403.1:0-817 GCF_002814215.2 Seriola lalandi dorsalis
ATGACACAAAGTCAACAGATGAGTTGCAACACATGTTTGACCTGAGAGCCGTGTCATTCATGGACCTTCCCCCCTTGGCATTTTCATAAATGCTCAGTCTGTTCTTGAAGTGACTCATGGCGTACAACAGTGGATGTCATGAACTCAAACTTCATAAAGCTGGTCAACAATTATATAGGGCTTAATACATCTGAGACGTTTGGTACAGAAGTTCAAAATCTGCCTTCAGCAAATTTACACAGTCAGACTGTGAGATAAAAAAATATATGACGTGTGAAAACAAAAAAAGATTCTTACGTGTCAAATATTTCATGAGGGTGGGGCAGTTCTGAACGTTAACCATAATCTGTGTGGCATGCATTGAGGTGAACTCTATCTGTATAGTGTATAAGAGTGTAATTCCTCACCCGTGGCATCACCTCCACAGCGGAGGCAGCCATGGCGGCAGCTTTGGCCTTCTCCGCTTCGTCATATGTGGGCAGTGACGTGGCGACGCTGTAGGGTGGGGGCACTGGGAAGTCACCTTGGAAACTAGTTTCTGTGGGAGGGACGGAGAGGGAAGAAGGCGCATTTACAAAAAGGAAAGAAATGGAACCGCATTCTGTATTTAGCTAAGTAGCTGCCAGTAATGTGGTAATGCTGTCATGGAAATCAGCAGTGACTCATGAGTAAAGTCAGTCCAATAATTGGCACAAAATTGCAGAGATGTAATCCTGTTGCTGCTGTAGGAAGCATGCAGCCACACTTTGGAGAAATGAAGTTGCAGCTAAGAGAATGTACATTTAAGGCTGAAATTTTTATTTTTTTTTATTTTTTT
>NW_019504404.1:0-1370 GCF_002814215.2 Seriola lalandi dorsalis
GGGGGGTTTTTAAACATCACTGTCATTCCCATCATCCTTTGCAATTGACAGTAGTTTCTGGAGTTTTGTATTCTGTTTAGCGGCGCACAAAAATGCTACATTGTGTTGAGGAAATGTCATGACATCAATCAGCCAGGTATCATAAGCCATCATCAGTAATAAATCAAATTAATAAAAGGTCTATTCATTAATGTTTAATTTAGTTACACGCTCGCAGATTCTCATGAAATCAAATCCAGTCTTTGATGCTTTCAGCATTTTGCTGCGATCAGCGTAGGTGCAGTCAGTAATTACCATCCTGTAGAGCAGGTTTTACTGGCAGTGGTGGGGCCAGCCATTCCACATTGCCAGCATAACCATGAGGGATGCATGTATGTCATCCAGTGCACTTTTATCTAATTGATAACAGCCTGACTGTTTACTCCTCATCCGCCTACAGCCATGTCAGACCTGTACTAAGACACTGCTAATCTGAATCCAACATTTCCTACTGCTGCTGCTTCACATTATAAGCGCTCAGCTAGCAAAACACTAAGTGGCTCTTTTGTTGCGAGGCAGTCATAAGATTACAACTTTAACTGCTAAAATAAAGCATGTGCTGGAATAAAATTACTGGTGGTGGTGGTGCTGGGTAAGAGCAGTACCATATGCCCTCAACAGAATGTTTGACACTGTATGAACAGAGGTGGCAAACTACACTGGTATGCCAACAGAGGAAGGTCTCTGGGAAAGCGATACACATGTAATCAGTTAATGAGAGTCCCCTCTACGGCCGAGGGAGTTCTTTACAGGATCAAGTACATTCATTTTCGCCAGACGAAAGGTCCAAACCCCTTCTGAAATTACAGAGGGGTGAGGGGAACATGATGGTTACAGAGCGGCTGACGGGAAATCCGGGTTGGCAAAGTTAGGGAGAGCGATCCTGTCTCACCTCCTCTGTGACTTCTATCAGTGTGTCCTTGAGAAAGTTAACTTGAACCAAAACAGATCCACAACAATTTGTTGTGCAATCCTTGTCCTTGATAAAAATTTGACTTTTTTTTTGTTTAAACATCACATTGTTTTTTTATGATTTATTCACTGGTACAAAACCCAGCTTTAACAGATAACAAACACAGACTAATCAATCATGCGTAATGCTTCTGATAAAAACAAATGATTCACCAAAGCTGTCTTTAAACAATGTGGATAAGCGAGTTAAACTTGTTCTTTGCCCTGAGACAAATTTCTGAACAACACAACTCAAAGAAATGAGCGGCTGATAGTTTGTGTTGATATGCCAAACATCATAACTCTTCTGCTTTTAACATTTTTGTCCAATAGCTTCATTAAGTTTGCAGTTTGCAAGATAAGGACAGGAAATGTTGATG
>NW_019504405.1:0-572 GCF_002814215.2 Seriola lalandi dorsalis
AACATGTCGCCACTGCCGCCGCTGTCGCTCCTCCTCGCACAGCCAGTCCTTTCCCTTGTTTACTGACTAGAGCAAACCAGCCTGTTGCTCTCGTTTCCTGATTTATTGTCTTTCAGCTGTTCTGGCTTTGGTCTCCATCCACGACACAGGAGGACGTAAAAGAGACTCGGCCTGTCATCAGCATCTCAGCACCAGTCAGTCAGTCAGTCAGTCAGTCAGTCAGTCAGCACCAACGAACGCAAGCATCCGCGCCCCCAAGCTTCAGCTCCGGCAGATATGTACAGACAACGAATATCAGTCAGCACCTACACAATAATGCCCAATAATGCCACCAGTCCACACACCGCTCCAGCCCTAAATCTGATCCCTGGTTTATGATTTTCTCTCTGTCTGCGAGGGGGTGTTTTCCTGGAGTCACAGACAAGACCACCAGGGAGCGTCTTCAGCTGGGTGGGGCGAATGGAGAGAGCCTGGCAGCAAAGGGAGGCATGGGAGTAGTATGGACTCACTTTGACTAATGCATGTAGTTCAACAGCGACATTATTAACTTTCTAATAAAGCTGGGGACCTAA
>NW_019504406.1:0-6645 GCF_002814215.2 Seriola lalandi dorsalis
TTCATGCCTGTTCCTCCTCACTCTCTGGCCCACACACACACGCTCATTCACTGACACACACACACACACACACACGCTACCATATATTCACACTTGTGCTTTGCCTATAATTAATTATAATTCATTTGAAAAATGGCATACAAAATGCCCAAGAATGAAACTAAAATCAGTTTCACACTGCACAATACAATCACATGTTTGCAGACATACATATACATTTGTCTGCTATACACACAAATACACAGACATGCACTTACATGTACAAAAAATGCACATATACACATCACAAGCATAAACATCCTCTTTAATTTGACAAACAATAGACATTATCTCATTTTCCCAGCAAAGACAGATGCAGCTGCAGTGGCAGAACACACACAATTGCATCCTACAGATGTGAAAGCTCTTTGTCTTAATAAAGAAAAAAAAAAAACAAACACTTTACTAATTATCTTAGCTAGAATGGTGCCGGCTAATACGAGTCTATCAATCCTGAGGACAGGCACTGTGGCCATTACACAGGAGACATTTTAAACCAATCAGCTGCACCATAAATAGATACAAGGGTGATGAGGAAGGCTGGTGTTCAACACAAGCACACTGCTTGACATATGCTCATGAAGAGAAGAAAAACAATTGCTTGTTGCATGACACCCAACTGCAACCAGTCAGCATTACTGATAAACAACTTGGAGAGCAGCAAGCAACATAAATATTTGAGCTAAAAAATGTCTGCTTGTACTCATTCTCATGATTTCCACAGAGCATGTGTAAAAGCTTAACAAATATGGGCATCACTACACTACCATAAAACATTCTCTTCTGGTAGAACCAAACCAAAATGTTAAAAAACCAGTTACTCCTAGTCCACTAAAAAAGTCCAGATGGACAGGAATGCCTTCAACAGTGATATAATCACACACAAGGCACACGCAATTTTCTGTTTGTAATAATTTGCCCACACTTGTATAAAAATACGTGTTGATGCACGTCGCTGTGGATGGATTATGACTGAAGACTTCTTTCAGCATGTTCAGGCCCTTGTCGGGTGGTTGCCAAACACAGGGGAAGTGAATGTAGATGAAAGAGGTAATATACAGAGACAGGACAGTGGAGCATCGGTCACTGAAACCTAAATGCGGATACACCACAAGGTTCCTTCTAGAATGATCATTTTTTTGTAAATGCTAATTTGGTTCGTATACACAGCATCACCACAGATGCAAGAACAACCACACAGACATATTTACTGGACATTAGTTTCTTTCTCATTTCTGTCCCACACCTGGGTATCATTAGAATAATAAAAGCCTGTTGATAATGCGTAAATATCCCAGGGACGCACAAATATTTTCAACCTTTGCTGCTGTCTAGGCACTTGTTTCTCCTCTTGAAAGGTAATTGTTACTGGTTCCCTCTAATGTTATTAAAATCAAAACATGTTTTTGCAAACATGAGCATAACAGCTTGAAACGCACCTTTCGTCAGGCAAAAAGAACTCATCAAAAGCTCAACAGTGGAGCAAGTAGCACTTAGCATGTGCCCTGTGGTGGCTGTTGTCATGGGTTTGTGGTGCGGAGGGGATGTGAATGCATCTCCAGTGTAAGCAGTCAGTAAAGCATAAAGACAGGGCAAAATCAAATGTAATGGCTTTACTGTCTTCACTCAATGATTCCTCAGAGCATCTCTGGCAATCTTGTAGTTTTTTTAACATCAGCTCTAGTCACTATGGTTCCCAGTTAAGACAAACTATTGCTGCTGTCCCTCTAAATCCTACTCAGAATGGAGAAGGCAGTTTAATCTTAGGGCATTCACCTTAAATTACCAATTTTAAGAGGACACGTGGCTGGTATGTTTGGGATGGCTGCCAGTGAGCTGCCACTGTAAGATAATGCCATGCACTTAACTTTGTCCTGTAAACAACTTTGACCTTGTTTCTGTTTCTCTCTCTCTCTCTCTACCCTGCTATCACTTCTCTGTCTCTGTCTGCGAGTCTCTAAACCAGAGTTACATTAGTCTGTTCCCGTCAGACGGACAAAAAAACCTACAGAAGCCTGACCTCTGCCAGGCAGAAAGGAATCTCCTCTGAAAACATAGTAACTGTCAAAAGTCCCATGGCCAGTGTGCCAGGTCTTTACACATGACAGCTCATCTAAATGACTTTGGGTTATTAGGTCTGTGATGTGACAACTTGTTTTTACTGGACTTAGCTACTGTCCCTTTGGTGCAATAAAAATGACAAAGGAAACAAAATTTGTGTAATAGGAGCATCTTGCGAAAATCTCACTTCTGTATTTTTCCACTCGTGTGAGGACAGGAATGAGCTGCCTAATACGGTATTATTTGATAAGTTGTTGAAGAGAATCATTTGTGAATCAATAATTTGAGTAATTTTTCAGGCAATAATACCAAAATGACAGATTTCCAATTTCTCAGTTGTGGAAATTTGTTATTTTTCTTTGTCTTCTGTGGCAGTAAACTGAAACTTTTGAGGTTTTAGACTGCTGTTGGAACAAATGAAGAAATCTGAAGAGGTCACTTTCATGTCAGGAAACTGTGACAGCCTAACCCTATTTTTCACTATTCAAACTCAAAAATTAATTGATTAATTACGAAAACAATCAGCAGATAAATCAATAATGAAAAAAGAATCCTTAGTTGCAGCCCTACATACATGTAAATAGTATACATACATACATATATATAATAGCCTATTTTATACATCCTGCACTTTCTCCTAACTCTTATCTTTTTGTCACCTGCTCTACCTGCTTTGATGGCGTCCATTGAAGATGCTTCTTCCTGTCAATATTTGTTCTCACTTAAGTATAAACTTAATCTACTCTTGAGAAACATTGTACTGGCTATTCTCAGATGGTTGATACAGATATAGAGACAGATGGCTGTTCTGTGGATACACTGCTAGTTGTCATACAACTACGACCATATTGAAGATGTTGTATGGGGGGGGGGGGCATTCATCAAGGGTGCAAGATTCATAACAGTATTCACAAATGGGAACGAAGGACACAAACAACATGCAAGGCTCTGCAAGCACAGATGCTGTCACAAGAATTCACACATGCACCACAAAACCTCAGTACGTAATAGTCAGACTACAATTCATTTGCGTCAGGTTGGCGTCTTGCCTGAAGTCGAATTGGCTCTGGTTGTTTACACTCCCAAATTTAAGGTGAAGTGTCTTTCGAAACTGGATGCAACGAATTTTACCAAAACAGGAAAAAGTACAATAACTTGTTTTCAACTGTACACATGACGCAAATTTTCCTCCACCATGACAGAAAGACATTTGCCAGGCTTGGTTTGTACTCTTAATACCTGAAGCTTCCTGCTGTGTTTTGTATCTGATTACTCGTTCAGTGTCTAAATTTTTCTACATTTTCGTAATAAAAGATTCAGATGTCTTGGGAAAAACAAACAAACTATAAAGCTGTGACAGGGATATCAAAATGATACCACTGGCGCTAAAATGCCATGTATAGCTGGTATGACAAGATTGGTAATGAACACAGCCACGCTATGCCCAGTGGGAATATTGTGTTGTTATTAAGTTTGATTCAAATGCCTTAGCTTCACATTCCTTTAGGGCTTGGTGAAAAGAAGAGGCAATTAAAAAATAAGGAAAGAAAGAAATAAAACTTACCATGAATGACTGCAATAAATTTCAGTTGCAACATCAAAAAGTTGGCGACTTAGCCATGGCGAAAAGACTCGTGCTCCTTTCTTCTCCTCTGCAAAAACAAAGACCAGTTCGGCGAGGAGGGAAACCCCGCTGAGTTAAAACAAGTGTCAAGAAATCACACTCGATGCAGTTTTAGGTCACCAACACTGAGTACAAGTGTGGTTGCAACTGTCCCGGACGTACCTGCTGTGAAGCGGCTCCGGTGGCTGCACACACTCTTCCTAGACACACACACACACACACTCACACACTCTTCTCTGTTCCTGTTGCTGCTGCTGCTGCTCCACCGGACAACCGCGCGCGGTAGTGGGAACCACGCACGCGCAATGAGTCTTCCACGGCATGACAAGGGCAAAGGGAACGATTCAAAATACAGTCGAAGTAATGTCTGAGCGCTTTTATGTCGCTATTTTAACCAGAGCTGTCAACGTTTTAAATAATTACACCATTATCACGAGTAACACTTGTTTGTATGAACGGCTGGCTGGCAGGTGTAGCTACTTTAGAAGTACATCAAACCATGGACAGATTATGAGACAATGGGCTGCTGTGGGCAAGCATGCTAAAGGGCCCCCACCGCCCCCCTACACAGGAGCAAGACCCTCAGGCTGAATGAGAAGTGACTGTTGTTGCTACAGTGGCGGAAAGATGGATGGATGAACGATGCAAACATGTCTTATGTGGGTGTTTTGTTTCTCTTTGTAGTCTAAGACTTAGTTGTTGTTTCTCTTTGACGTAGTAAAGCATATCTTTGTGGTTGTTTTGCATCTGTTTGTGTAGCCATGTGGTGTCTCTTTCTTGTAGTTATGCATCTCTTTATGGTTGCTTATCATCTCTTTTTGGTAATTTTGCATCTCTCGTGTTCATTTTATGTTTATTGTGGTCGTTTGCATCTCTTTGTGGTTGTTTTGCATGTCTTTGCAATACATTTGTGGTAGTTTTGAATCTGTTTGAGGTTGTTTTGAGTCTGTTTGTGGTTGTTTTCCATCTCTTTGTAGTTGCCTTGAGTCGCTAAGTAGTCAGTTTGTGTATTTTTGTTGTAGTTTTGTATCTTTTTGTGGTCATTTTGTGTCTCTTAGTGTTTATTTTTAATCTTCATGGTCCTGTTGCATCTTTCTTGTAACCGTTTGGTGTCTCTTAGTGGTCATTTTGTCTCTTTATAGTTGTTTGATTGACTTCCCAACAAGAAATGTCAGTCGTTCGGATAGAAGCTCTAGCCCAGGGGCATGATAACCCTTTTGACCAATGCTTGTGCCCAGTAGACTTGTTCAGTAACCCTTCCATCCCTCAAACATAGTTCCAGTCAACAATTTCATTCTGAATCAGAATGGAAGGAATATTAAACTAAACATTTGTGCTTCATGCTGTTACCAGTTGAAATTGAACCAACCTATGAGTTAAACTGGTTAAAAACAAACTTCAAAAAGTGAATCGGTACTTAAACAGCTTTTTTTCCCCCCTTTGGTAAGTGACTAAGGTGTATTAGTTATTAGTTCAAGACCTCCTTTGACTGGATGCCACAGAAGTCTGCAAAGTTTTCCAATTCAGATAATTGCTTGTTTATACTTTTACTTTATAACTTTTATACCAATTTTAAATGCATGAGTTTAGAAATACTGTCAATCTGTAAAATGCGCACATTCAACAGGAGAAGAATGAAAAAATGGAGACATGACCTTACTGTGCTCAGTGTTATCTATAGCCAGTGGTATAAACACGATAATATCTGAAGTGTCTCAAAAGAAACAACAAGATACTGGTAGAGAGCTGCCAAGCTTCTATGTATTTACCCTGTGTGAGTGAAGTGTAAGCTTACAGCAGTGGTCCTGGGCCCAGAGTGTCCCAATACAGACTCCACAGCAAATTGATGACATGTGCTAAACATAAGGCCATGAGTGGCTATCACTCTAATTACAGAGCACACCACGTGCCATGTTCCAGCATCTTAGAGTCTGATTAATACCTGTTGGCAGCTCATTGACATAAAACACTGGCAACCTTTTTAAACATTACAGAGAGCGACAGAACTCGACCTCATGTGTGACTATGTCTCTGCTCACTGGGATTTTATGAGACTTTTATTGCACTCTTATTTGATTTGACAACATTGTGTTTCCTGCTCAGAATCCGGTTTCAATCAGAACACATCTGATAAGCTGTGGCCACAGCAGAGCTTCTTTTATTTTGGGCACATATTCCATAAATACAGTGTTGGACAGCACAGCATTATTGATCAACTACAAATTACTGTCAGTTACATTCATAAAGAGGTCAGGTTGAACTACTATGTAATGGAAGTAAGTAGATGTTTCTGCCTGTCTTACATAAATGCAAGCACAGGTGATGGCTGCCTGCACGGCGTTTTCTGGGCCACCTCCGACGGTGCCTGTGGTTTAGCTGCAGGGTCATCAGCCGGGAGCCACCCTTCATTGATGTTTCGCTCCATTATTCCCGGAACATCTTGCGGTGGTGGAGCAACGGCAGGGACGTCTCCCTGCCGCCCCCTGCAGCTACCCTTAGGACCCTTGTTTTCCCCACGACATATCCTTCCTTCTCAGCCACAGCCAGAAGCTGGCTCTTTCTGCCTCCTCTGGCAATTCCTCGGATGCCTTATTCAGCTTTGGCCCGGTCACGCCGATGCTCCTCAGGAGGTGCTGGATGGATGTTCCAATAAACCCCCTGCAGCCAACTTCCACAGGGCAGATAACGGTCGCCCACCCTGCTTCTCGACACTCAGCCGCCAGCTCTGTGTATTTCGCCTTCTTTCTTTCGAATGCTGCCTCCATTCCTTCCTCCCAAGGGACTGTGAGCTCTGCCAGGATCACTGTTTTGGCCGAGGGGGACCACAGGATGATGTCTGGTCTCAGAGAGGTCGTGATTATCTCTGGCGGGAACTTGAGCTGCCGGTCAAGGTCCACTCTTAAGTTCCAGTCACATCCAGG